>NC_030422.2:21302599-21367599 GCF_001660625.3 Ictalurus punctatus
TTGGTAAAGGCTAATGGTTGAAATTTATTTCTGAATCAAAATTTAGTTTTAATAAGTAGTTTTTTTTCTTCTTCCATCAAGTAGTAAGTGAGTTTTGTGTTCTAAGTTGTTTCCTTACACTAGTAGTGTTTATATAGAACTTTGGAGAAGCAGTCAGCAAGTAAATAGCCTATTTGGGAAAAACCTCCTGGATGAAGCTCCCTCATGAACCTGGTTGAAAAGTTGCCAAGACTGTGCAAAGCTTCATTAGGAATACTGTTAAGGATTTAAAATATCAGATAGTTTTAATTGGTTTATTTTCTTTGGTCCCTGCGCAATTCTATACGCTATTTCATAGTTCTGATATCTTCGTTATTAGTCTAAACTGGTAGAAAATAGTCAAATGAAGAACACCCTTGTTTGAGCAAACACATGAAGCATATATTTATAACCTTATAATATTTATAAGCGTATATTTATAACCTGTGTTTTCCTTCTGTCTTTTGTAGGTAAAGCACTGTGCGATGGTAATTCTGGAGATTATGGTGTACCGTCCCCTGGGCCTGCGTTTAAGGAGGTCTGGCAAGTTAAAGTTTGGCCAAAAGGTCTTGGGCAAGCTAAAAACCTAGTGGGTATATACCGACTCTGCCTAACAGAGAAGACAGTCAACTTTGTCAAGCTCAACTCAGATGCAGCAGCTGTAGTATTACAGCTAATGAATGTGAGACGTTGTGGCCACTCTGAAAATTTCTTCTTTGTGGAGGTTGGCAGATCGGCAGTGACTGGCCCTGGAGAGTTCTGGATGCAGGTAGAGGATTCAGTTGTGGCACAGAACATGCATGAGACACTACTTGAAGCCATGAAGGCCCTAAGTGAGGAGTTTCGCCAGCGCAGTAAGTCACAGTCTACTACAGCAGGTGGAGGGGGTGGTGCAACTGCATCTAATCCAATCAGTGTTCCATCTCGTCGTCACCACCCAAATCCCCCACCTAGCCAAGTGGGATTCATCAGACGACCTCGCACAGAGCCACCAGGAGCTACTGGAGGAGGTGGCACCAGCAACAATGCTTCCCCTACACCTCGACATGGGTTTGCCAGAGCCTGTAACTCCAGTGATGGAGCAAAAGTAGAGGAGGGCATGAATGCAGGTACAAAGGGTGTTAATTCCAGTTCAAGTCCCACCACAAATGGGTCCTGTTCTAACACGCCAATTCTCAGGTCTACATCTGTACGTGCTCCCACACCAGTCAAGTCACAGCATGCTTTGTTGAGGTCCATCTCAACTCCAGCCCCTTCACAAGCTCAGAACCTCTCCCCCTACCCAGGCAATGGATCTGAATTTGGGGCCACAGGTTCTGGGAACACTGCAGCTGGCGGGGATGGAAATGGAAGCACTTACAATCGAATGCCTCTCCGCCAGCCCTCGGTTTCTGGTTCACTCAGTGACTATGGTTCTTCAGATGAATATGGTTCCAGCCCAGGTGAGCATTCTTTGTTGACTTCAACCATTCAGGCAGGGTCTGTAGGTAGCTCATGTGGGGATGAAGCCTCCAACTATATTCTTATGGCACAGAAAGGGGCATCCAATTCATTTCCAACTGACAACTCTCTGCCTCCGACTAGAAGGGTGTTGCGACGCTCTTCAGATCGTGAATGTGACACTGAACGTAGGATGACCAGTAAAAGGGCGTCTCTGCCACCCATGGCTCTAGAGAGGCTTGGCACTTACCGCAGAGGAGGAGATGTAGAGATTGAGGAAGACAACTATGCTATAATGTCTCGAAGTACCAGCCGTGAGTCTTTCAGCACACGCCAGGATTCAGAATCAACTGTTAGTGGAACCAGATATCTGGATGTAGCTGCAGAGTCCAAAGCTGAAGCAGGAAGCTGTGGATCAGATGGATTGACTATTGGTAAGGTAGGGGGTGACAATGGATACATGTCCATGTTGCCAGGGGTAACGGCTCCTCCAGTGTCCCTCTCTCACTCGCTATCTGTAGCAGTGTCAGACTCTAAACCTGCAGATGACTATATGGCTATGACTCCCAACAATAGTATCTCACTTCCTCAGCAAATCCATCTTCCTACTTCTACCACAGATGGCTATATGATGATGTCGCCAAATAGCAGCTGTTCCCCAGATCAGCGTGTGTTTTCAGGAGCCTCAGTTGGCAGGAACAGTGCAGACAGTAGGCCTGGCAGCGATTATATGAACATGTCACCTATCAGTGTGCGTGCCAACAGCACTCCATCTCCTCAAGAATCTCTTAAAGTATCTGAAAAGCATCCTCAACAACCTCCTCCCAAAATGGTATATTCTTACTATTCCCTACCCCGTTCTTATAAACACAGCAGCCCTAAACACTTTGAGGATGGTTCAGGAAGAGGAAAGTGCTTAGGCAGTGAATATGGAAATGGTGGAGGTCAAGGTCTTGGCAGTTGTAGGGGTACATCTCATTATCAAGAACCTGGAGTTGGAAGGCACTTGTCTTTTTCCTCCTCATCGTACTCATCCAGCTCAGCTAGCAATGAAAGTCTGGGGGAGTGTGAAGAAAAGCTCACCCAGGTGAGAAGGACAGCTGCAGGGGCTAAAGTAAAGGATAGTGGGGCTCTGCAGCAGAGATTGGGGTCTGGGTCAGCTAAACATGCACAGGGCCAGAGGAATCGTCCTCTTAGTTTGTTTGTGGATGTCTCTAAAGCCAATACCTTACCAAGGGTCCGTGAGACACCAGCCCCATCTGAGCCTAAAAGTCCTGGTGAGTATGTCAGTATAGAGTTCAAGGGTGAGAGAAGCATCAGAGAAGTCAGAGAAGTAGTTACAGTACCTAGGCAGAGTAGTTCCATTCATGCCAGCTCACAACGCCCCTTGCCTAGGCCCACTTCCTGTGTTGCTGGGTTCTTACCTCATCCCTGCAGCACCTCTTCTGCTGTCCCTCCATCTGTTGCTTCAGAATATGTCAACATGGAGCTAGGAGCCTCCCCTTCACAATCATCCTTCTCCCTCACTCCCCTTGGTTTCCCTTCTTTTCCCACTCCTCCGACGCCACCTACATCAGCACCCAAAGCCTGGGGTGAGCAAAGCTCAACACCACAAAATGAAGAAGAGGCTGAGGTGGAAATGGTACATAGTGGACATCGACCTCTTTCGGCATCTCAGTCACTTGACTCTCCTATAGCATGTGCAGACTACACAGAAATGGTCTTTGGATTGAGCTCAGACACGACCACCAGCTCGACAACACCTAAAGAATCAATGCTGGACAGACAAGAAGCCATTGGTCCCACACTAAGCCTGGGTCTTAATTTAGATTTTCCAATGTCCAAAGCCCCAAATCCAGATCATGGTGCTAAGGTAATAAGGGCAGACCCTCAAGCTCGCCGGCGCCACTGTTCTGAAACGTTCCTGGCACCTTCTTCATTGTCCTCATGCCCCATAAGTTCCTCCTCTTCCATGTGCATGATCAGTGAGCACACCCAAGCCATAGCACGGCGACTTGGTTTGGATGGCATTTTGAGTGGAAGTGGAAACTTGCTAGATAACCCAAATCAGCATGCTAACCATGGATTAACTAACATAAATACTACCCAGACCTCATCTACAGAGCAAGGGCTCAACTACATAGACCTAGACTTGGCTACAAGAGAGAGCTCACATCTTGTTGTTGATGTTCAGACTACTGGCCAAACAGCAGCTCGGCTCTTTTCATCTGTTTTGGGTAGTGGAGCATCTGGAGGTCCTGGAGGAACAGGAGGTCTGAGCAGCAACGCTTCAAATCTCAACACATATGCTAGTATTGACTTCTACAAGTCAGAGGAGCTACGTTCACACCAAGGCAGCAACAGCAGCAAAGACAGTACAGGTAAGAGCAATTCTGTACTCAGTCATTTCTCTTCAAATTAGTCAGAAGGATAATAAGACATAATGTGACAAGTGATGAACTTATTTTCAAAAACAACAAAGAGAAATAAATTGGCATGAACTTAAGAAAACACATTTCGCAGGAAGTCAGAAGGGAGTATTTATTTGAATGAAACAAAAAGAGCAAAGGAGTAAAAATAACAAGAAAAGAATTTTCCTCAGTCTACTTAGCAAGTAGCACTCAAATAATAATATCATTACTGCTGTGATTCTGACACACAACATGAGCCTGGCCAAGAAGTAATTAAGAAAAATTGAATTGTACAGTTTTGTCAGGATCAGTTTAATTCCCTTTGCTTCCTATCATGTGCTTTTTCAGTAGTTTTAGCTTGAGATAGTAGATTGAAAACATCTGAATTTGTGGGGCAATTGTGTAGTTGTACATTTTATTCATGTCCACCTGCTGCTACAGAGTGCAGTTACCATCTGTCTCCTTGTCTTTACGCTGAGAACAATACAGATTAGTAAGCCATGTAAAGTTCACTATAATAAATCTGAAATGAAATTCATTTGAATCATGCAAGACTTGATTGTCTTCAATCAGGTCATTTGTGGAAGTTTTTAGATGCGTTTAAGTTTTGAGTATATGCTGCTGTTTAGGATTTTCTGTCATTACTGTCTTTTTTTTTGCATTCTCACTTCATCATATTTACAGTACTTTATATGAACAGCTTAGATGTGCTTCACTGAAATGTTTCTCATGTCTTTTTGTGTGTGCAGCATGAGGTGTAACATATCCCACACTACTACTGAGCTAAAATTAGCTTATACTGAATAAGATTGGGGCTGGGGTTAGAGAAAGTAGTTCTTGATCATCATAAATAGTGTAGCTTCTTCCCAGAGTGTTAGAAAAGCAACTGTGACGGCTCCTTCTGCAGCAGGGAGCAAGTATGTGAGCTTTTCATGTTAAGTTGGCAATGTGATTGGTGCTGGGGGATGTAGTGTACTTGCTGTGAATGTTGAAACAGA
Organism: Ictalurus punctatus; assembly: GCF_001660625.3. Taxonomy (NCBI): domain Eukaryota; kingdom Metazoa; phylum Chordata; class Actinopteri; order Siluriformes; family Ictaluridae; genus Ictalurus; species Ictalurus punctatus. The sequence goes on from NC_030422.2 coordinate 21,307,467, forward strand.
GCCAATCTAGCATTGACACAGTACTTGCTCAACCTCTAGTCTCCTTTTATTTTCTTTTGTGCATGGCACCTCTTGCAGACTTGCTGTAGTGTGTGCATGTACATATATATGTATGTATAAACAGTATGAATGTTTGTGTGTGCAGGTTGCTCCTGTGTTATCTGTATAAAAATAGTTTTTTGGGCTTGAATGAAGAATTGGATGAGTGCCGTGCTCAGTTTAGGAATGGAAGACAGAGAGACACAGAGACAATGATGCAGAGTGGGGGTGAGAAAGAAAGATGGCACCAAAAAAGAGCTCAAGTGGATGAGAGCTGGAGGGAGATAGACAGTTTGTGAAACATGCAGATGGTGAAGGAGAGACAACTTGGGCCAAATTTGGGTGTTATTGGAGCTGCATACATTTGTGCCTTTACTCTTTACTATGAGGATAATAATGATCAGAGTTGTGGGGATTTTCCCAGCCGAGACTCCAGACTGGGTCTTCGTGGTGACATCTAATATGAGACAGATGGAGCGGTAGAGAGAAAAGGGAAGGAGGAGTAGAGAATAGTGAAGTGAGAACAAGAGGAACAGCAAAATAAAGTGAGTGAGAGAGATTGGGAGAGATCTAAAGAGGGATGCCAGTGAAATAACTCTGTCTGGGCTTGGGAGGTTGATGTGCGTAGGTGTTTGCTTTCTTTCACTCTGCGTGTCAGAGTGTGGGTGTGTAATACAACTGTTCCCAATGTAGTCTCTGTGCTTCTGTAATTATCTTTTGTTCTCACTTTCTCTCTCTCACCGTTACTTTCTCCCCTCACATTCCTGAACGTCTCTAAATTGAACCGTGCAAAATGAAATGCAAGATGTATATATATGTATACATATATATATATAAAAATGCTCATATTTATCGTCAGGAGATTCCAAGTTCGAATCCCAATAATGCCACAGCCATCCATGGCCAGAGGTTGGATAGCGTTTTCAGGGTGTGTTACACTGCGCTCTGATGGAGCATGAGCGGTGAGTAGAAACTGGTCAGGACTAAATTAGGAGGAAAAAATTATAGTATGCTAATGGTACCTAGTGTTGAAACAAGGGTGTTTTGTGTTAACTAAATATAAATACCTTTTGCATTTCTAGGTAATAGTGCCATAAAATAAGGTACTGAATAAATAAAGCTAGTGGTTAGTGTTATACTGCTGGTCTGTCACTGGAATAGCTGAATATAAATTCCTAAATCACTAAGTAACTTGGTAATGTCCTATCTTCATTCTATAAATTGAATGATTATATAAAATAAGATGAACCAAGGGACTACCATTTTAGTAGGTAAACATTACCTATATAAGCTAGTTAGCTCCACACCATGAGCTGGATGATGTCCTCATAGTTACATTAGCAGTACATTTATGGCATTTGCAGACGCTCGTATCCAAAGCGACTTTGGATCACATTTTATACAACTGAGCAGTTGAGGGATGAGGTGTGGCAGGTTAAGGTTGGCACTACCAACCTGCCACTGCTGGCACAGCTAGAACTCACAACCTTCCGATCAGGAGTCCAGTGTCTTAACAACAGAGCTACCACTGCCCACAATAGTTAATACTGTGAGGGTGACATCGGGGGATAAACTCAGCAGGGGTGCTGCCTCAGTCAACAGTCACTTCACTGCATACTCATACTTTATTAGACTATAATACTTGCAGTAAAATCCATATTGGACAGCAGATTATTTCTGTATAATATGATGTGAGCCTTTTTCCAGCTGATTTGCATGAATGAGTTTTGGCTATAGTTGAGAAGGAGATTCTCTACACTATTACTTGAAAATAATATGGAAATGGGTTTATATGAAAATACGAACCCATAAAATTATATTGTCTTGCCACAGGGAGTCAGTAATGAAAATGTCTGTTCTTAATATACAGAAAACATCATGGTACAGTGAGGGAAAAAAGTATTTGATCCCCTGCTGATTTTGTACGTTTTCCCCCCTGACAAAGAAATGACCATTCTATAATTTTAATGGTAGGTTTATTTGAACAGTGAGAGACAGAATAACAACAAAAAATCCAGAAAAACACATGTCAAAAATGTTATAAATTGATTTGCATTTTAATGAGGGAAATATGTATTTGACCCCCTCTCAATCAGAAAGATTTCTTGCTCACAGGTGTCTTTTATGCAGGTAACGAGCTGAGATTAGGAGCACACTCTTAAAGGGAGTGCTCCTAATCTCAACTTGTTACCTGTATAAAAGACACCTGTCCACAGAAGCACTCAATCAATCAGATTCTTCTTGAGCCACTCCTTTGTTGCCTTGGCCGTGTGTTTTGGGTCATTGTCATGCTGGAATACCCATCCACGACCCATTTTCAATGCCCTGGCTGAGGGAAGGAGGTTCTCACCCAAGATTTGACGGTGCATGGCCCCGTCCCTCATCCCTTTGATGCGGTGAAGCTGTCCTGTCCCCTTAGCAGAAAAACACCCCCAAAGCATAATGTTTCCAACTCCATGTTTGACGGTGGGGTCATAGGCAGCATTCCTCCTCCTCCAAATACGGCGAGTTGAGTTGATGCCAAAGAGCTCCATTTTGGTCTCATCTGACCACAACACTTTCACCCAGTTGTCCTCTGAATCATTCAGATGTTCACTGGCAAACTTCAGACGGGCATGTATATGTGCTTTCTTGAGCAGGGGGACCTTGCGGGCGCTGCAGGATTTCAGTCCTTCACGGCGTAGCGTGTTACCAATTGTTTTCTTGGTGACTATGGTCCCAGCTGCTTTGAGATCATTGACAAGATCCTCCCGTGTAGTTCTGGGCTGATTCCTCACTGTTCTCATGATCAATGCAACTCCACGAGGTGAGATCTTGCATGGAGCCCCAGGCCGAGGGAGATTGACAGTTCTTTTGTGTTTCTTCCATTTGTGAATAATCGCACCAACTGTTGTCACCTTCTCACCAAGCTGCTTGGCAATGGTCTTGTAGCCCATTCCAGACTTGTGTAGGTCTACAATCTTGTCCCTAACATCCTTGGAGAGCTCTTTGGTCTTGGCCATGGTGGAGAGTTTGGAATCTGATTGATTGATTGCTTCTGTGGACAGGTGTCTTTTATACAGGTAACAAGTTGAGATTAGGAGCACTCCCTTTAAGAGTGTGCTCCTAATCTCAGCTCGTTACCTGCATAAAAGACACCTGTGAGCAAGAAATCTTTCTGATTGAGAGGGGGTCAAATACTTATTTCCCTCATTAAAATGCAAATCAATTTATAACATTTTTGACATGCTTTTTCTGGATTTTTTGTTGTTATTCTGTCTTTCACTGTTCAAATAATCCTACCATTAAAATTATAGACTGATCATTTCTTTGTCAGTGGGCAAACGTACAAAATCAGCAGGGGATCAAATACTTTTTTCTGTATGTTCACTCTAAATTGGGATATGTTAGCAAGCAAATCTGGTACACACACACGCGCGCGCGCGTGCGCATACACATGCACACACACAGACAGAGTGGGAGAGTGTAAAGTTCTGGCTGGTCTCCACCCTAATACAGCATACACACGTGGCAGCAGCAGTGCTGTGGTGCTGCCACGTGTGTCTTCTCAGTGTGTCCAGGACTGCTGTGGTTAGCTACGGGCACCAAGGGGGGTTGATGCCACCATAGAGATGGAGAATGAGACAGGCAGACAGACAGATTGACAGATGTGCTACAGATGTAGAAGTGCGGTCTGAACCCAAACCATGTCAGGATGGGTGAGGCAAGGTGAAGGTTATACAATGCGCACATACACACACACACACACACACACACACACACACACACCACACCACACTCACACACACACACACACACACACAGTGCATTTAGTTATTTTGGTATATTGGTTTTGAAATGAAGCAGTGAGGTTAAAGTGCAGAAAGTGCCAGCTTTAATTTGATGTTATTTGTATCTTTATTGGGTGAGTATTATAGGAATGTCTGCCAAACAACTGTCCACTTAGTTATGGGTTGTACCTTATGTGTGCACAAATGTACCCATACATACATACATACACACATTTGGTTTTCAGAAGATGACCTTCACACTGGTGTAGCTGTTTCATGCTGTTTTAACAACTCTCACCAATCCGGCTGTTTACATTTCCACGTCTGCAACTCACTCATACAGATGAACAGAAACGCGATCTCTATTCACTGGGTTCTGTACTATTACTGATTTGGTTTCCTCCTCATTTACAACAAAAGTTTTAGATGCTTCGCTTGGGGTTTGATTCAGTTCTAGTCCCATCATCTCCTAATAATCATCATTTCAGCCATTCTGAAAGGATTTCAAACTAATTAGGAGCAGCATTAGCTCAGTGGTTAAAGGCTCTCCGTTGCTGATCAGGAGTTCAAACAACAGCACTGTCGAGCTACCACTGTTGGGCCCTTGAGCAAGGCCCTTAACCCTCAACTGCTCAGTTGTTTAAATGAGATAAATGTAAGTCGCTATGGATAAGGGCGTCTGCCAAATTCCATAAATGTAATTTGAAATCCATAAAAGTCTAGGTAGAGATGACACAATATCATTTTCTTTTTTGATATCAATAATGATGTTTATATATATATATATATATATATATATATATATATATATATATATATATATATATATATATATATATATATATTAAGTACCAAGCTTTAAAATTTCCTGTAATTTTAAATTGACACAATGGCCATCTAAAATGACAGATATTGGCATGGTCTAATGCACTGACAGGCCATGTAATGGATGTTATTGCAATGTACACATTTATATAATTTTTTAAAAATAAAAGTATATCATTATAATTACTTTTGCACACCAAACAGTCCTAACGTAGGTAAATTTAATGTAAAATAATAAAAATAAACTAAATAAATAAAAAATCTAGCTGCTCTGGTGCTGGTGTTATGGTAACTTAAGGGGCTACTGTTTTTATTTTGTGTGCTACTTTATGTTGCTTTACATTGTGTTTATTCAGCTGTTTCATTTTAGTAACACTTACTTTTTCAGCCTTTTGTTGTCCCCGTCCCAACTTTTGTGAGATGTGTTGCTGCCATCAAATTCAAAATGACCTTATCTTTTACTAAAATCGTTCATTTCCTCAGTTTAAACATTTGATATGTTTTCTATGTTCTATTGTGACTAACATATGGGGTTATGATATTTACAAATCATTGCATTCTGATTTTATTTACATTTATTTACATTTTACACAGACTTGGGATTGTAATTTTAATAATAGGTTTGTCTGTGAAATTCATTGAATATTACCAGTAAGTATTTCCAGTAACACTCAGTGCTTCTTAGAAACTATAGTACTTCCTGGAGTCATTGAATTAATTTTGATTAACAAACAAACCATTAAAAATGTGAACACAGCACACATTGTGAACTTTATAAAACCACTCTACATTAGCTTTAATCATCAGTGCTATGAAATATAATGACAATTTGTCCAGTTATAAAAAAATATTCCTAGTTGAATTATGTTGTATCGCTGACAATCTCCACTGAGTAGATTTTTCATCAAAGCCATCATGAGTCATTTTCCAGTCGTACCCTGCCAGTCCTGAAGGACCCAAAACCAGTCTGTACTAGCACAGAACTAGATGGTCCGAGAGCAAGGAGGGGTGATGAAAGGAAGGGATGATGGAGATGGAATGAGAGAGAGAGAGAGAGAAAGAGAGAGAGGGGATTACATTTGACTATTTATATGTGTCCCTGAGGCAGACTAATTTATGCATGGTCTTGCGTCCTGTGGCCTTGTGGTAGAGAAGCTTTGGGTCATTCAGTACACCACCCTGCCTGCAGCACATTGAGTTCATTCACTTAGTTACAGATCACTGTGTTTATATTAATTATGGTTAAATCTAGGAACTGATTCAGGATTTTAAAAACCCTCCACCTTTGCCAAAACTTAAAGCCTGCCTTGAGGAACTTCAAAGGCTCTTCTAGTTGTCAGCACCCACTCAAGTGTATGAAAGATAGATATTTAATAAATATCTAATAAATAAATAAAAAGTTTCTTTGTGTGCTGAATGAAACAGTACTGTGAAGTTTGAGAAAGTTGAGGCAGTATGTATCCCAATGAGGACGGACTGACCAAAGGTGTCCATGGATGTCCCATTATTTAGCTGGTCTAGTTATAGAAAAAATGCATTTGTCCACTTTAACTCAGCCCTGCTATGCCTTGATCCCTCCCTTAAAAATATGTCTTCTTTTGGGTCACGATAATTTTGACTTCTTGCATAAAATCCCAATATATCACACAATCCTCTGGCAAAAACACACCTTTGTGCTCACAGAGGTAATACACCTCTCCAAATTACATCCTGTGCTTGATGATGGAAAGTCAAAGCTTTGGAATAAGTTGTTATTCCATGTCCTTGAAGGATATTCTATATATGTTCAGAGCCATGTTCAGAGCCATGATGGAGAGACACAAAAAGTGTTTTGTTCACGCTGAGAGTGTGTGTGTGTGTGTGTGTGTGTGCGTGTGTGTGTGTGTGTGTGTGTATGTGTGTGTGAAGGAAAGCCAAAAACTAAGTCCTGGTGTAGCGTGAACCCACCAACTATGGGACAGAATGTGAAAAGTTAAAATATACACTCACGAAGCACTTTATTTGGAACACTATTAATACTGGGTAGGACCTCCCTTTGGTCTCAAAACAACCTTAATTCTTCTTGCCATGGATTCAACAAGATAGTCAGTAGCCTTTAGAAGATGGGTAAATTGTGGCCATGAAGGGATGCACATGGTCAGCAACAATACTCTAATAGGCTGTGGCGTTCAAGCGATGATTGGTTGGTATTCATGGGCCCAAAGAGTGCCAAGAAAACATTCCGCACACCATTACACCACCTCCACCAGCCTGGACTGTTGAAACAAGGCAGGTTGGGTCCATGGATTCTTGTTTTTAGCTCCAGATTCTAAGATCCATCAGACCAGGCTATGTTTTTCCAGTCTTCAACTGTACAGTTTTGATGAGCCTGTGCCCACTGCAGCCTCAGCTTTCTGTTCTTGGCTGACAGAAGTGAAACCTGATGTTTCCTTCACATCCGCCTCAAAGTTCAATGTGTTGAGCATTCTGAGATGCTTTTCTGCTCACCACAATAGTGCAGAGCAGTTGTGTGAGTTACAGTAGCATTACTGTTAGATCAACACAGTCTGCCCATTCTCTGTTGCCCTATCTCATCAACAAGGCGTTTCCGGCCACCGAACTGCTACTTACTGGATGTTTTTCTTTATTGTACCAATCTGAGTAAGCTCTAGAGACTGTTGTGTGTGAAAATCCCAGGAGATCAGCGGTTATAGAAGTACTCAAACCAGGCCGTCTGGCACCAACAATCATGCCACCGCCAAAATCTCTGAGATCACATTTTTCCCCTATTCTGATTGTTGATGTGAACGTTACCCGAAGTTGCTGGCCTGTATCTGCATGATTTTATGCACTACAATGCCGCCACACAATTAGCAGATTAGATAATTGCATGAATGAGTAGGTGTAAAGGTGTTCCTAATAAAGTGTTTGGTGAGTGTTTTATGTTTCACTAGAGAAAGAATGGACAAAAAGCAGTAGTGGGTGGCTTATTGCTGAGAATCGCTCCTTTCTTGCCCTTAGGTATAACAATCAACCAAATAGGGAACAGTCTGAAATTTTATATTAAAAATTTTAAAAAGAATATCTAATATTAATCCTCAACTGAATAGCGTCTCTGTAAATTAAACTCACTGCACATTTGCGCTTAGTATAGGGCTCTATTGGACCAGTTATTGGCAGTTATAGCAAATCAGACTACAGCGCAACCCCTGAAGCATGAAGAGAACATGCAAACTCAGGGTACACACACAAATGGCAGAGGCAGGAATCAAACCCCCAACCCTAGAGGTGTGAGGCAAATGGTCTAACCACTAAGCAACCGTGCCCCCCACACTAAAAACATAATCAAGACGCAATTAATTTTGACACTCAGGCACAAAAAGACAAGGAAATATATTCACTTGCACGTTGACTTATACTTTCCTGCTCAGCTAGTCAGTGTTTTCCTGATGCACAGCACCATAGATACGCACAGCATGCTTTTGGAAGTATGCATGTCTGCCTGCATGTCTGCACGTGCGTTCCTTAAATCCCCTCTCTGAGTCACAATGCAGGTATGTAAACATGCTTTAATGCATAAACACAGACACATAAATACATTAATTTCTGCTTATTTTCACTTAGTTTTACACCTTTAATTATATTAGTTTTATAAAAGGCCATGCCTTCTTCACTGGGACTGACAGACACAGAGGCCTGTAGACTGGTCCACTAATTTGGTTGGTCAAACAGCATACCAAGAGTGCTGATATTTAGTATAACAGAACTGATACTGAACTGAACTGATATTTTCATTGATGGAGCAAAAATAAAACAAATATATTTCGCGACATTCAGTTTGAAATGTCAGTTACTTGATATAAATTTCTTATTTATAGAAATTGAATAATAGAATAGAACTGTTGTATAGAAGAGATATAGATATCATATATATATATATATATATATATATATATATATATATATATATATATATATATATATATATATATATATATAAGGAAACCTGACTGAGTAAACACAAAATGCAGTTTTTAAATGATAATGTTATTTATTGAAGCAAAAAGTTATCCAATGCCAACTGGGTCTGTGTGAAAATGTATTTGCCCCCATTGTTACTAATACCTCAAATCTATGAAACTGCATTCATAATGGCGTTCAGCTGGACTAGACACAGCCAGGCCTGATTATTGCAAACTCTGTTCAATCAAATCAACATTTAAATAGAACTTTTTCAACAGCATGAAGTTGGTTAAAAGGTCTTACCCTGTGACAAACTATGCTAAAATTGAAAGAAATTCCAGAAATGATGAGGAAGAACATGATTGAAATACATCAGTATGGGAAGGGTTACAGAGCTATTTCAAAGGCTCTGGGACTCCAAAGAACCACAGTGAGAGGCTATTATCTCCATAGCCATTATCCCCATTAGAGCCATTATCTCCAAAGCTAAACCACAGCTAACCCAGAAGAACATTAGGTCTCATCTGAATTTTGCCAAAACACACCTTGATGATCCTCAAACTTTTTGGGAGAATGTTCTGTGGATTGATGAGATTGGTTTACATCTGGCGTAAACCAAACACAGAATTCCACAAAAAGAACGTCATACCTACAGTCAAGCATGGTGGTGGAAGTGTGATGGTGTGGGGATGCTTTGCTGCTTCAGTGCCTGGACAACTTGCAATAATTGAGGAAAACATGAATTCTGCTCTCTACCAGAAAATCCTAAAGGAGAATGTCTGGTCTTCAGTCCATAAATTGAAACTCAAGTGCAACTGGATTATGCAGCAAGACAATGATCCAAAGCACAGGAGTAAATCCTAGTCCTAGAAGTAAGTGAAAGACTGATCTCCAGTTATCGGAAGTGTTTGGGTGCAGTTATCACTGATAAAGGTGGCACGACCAGATTTTAATTTTAAGGGGGAAATTAATTTTTTCACATGGGTAATAGGTGTTGGATATTTTTTGCCTCAATAAAAAAAAATATATAAATAGAACCTATATTGTGTTTATTCAGGTTGTCTTTGTTTTATGTTGTATTTTGTTTGAAGATCTAAAAATATTTAGTATGAGATATACACAAAAACAGAAGAAATAGGGATGGGCAAATACTTTTTCACAGCACTGTATCTAGAGTGGCCTTCATTGAGATTACATTGTGGCCATTTCTCAATATGCGTTCTTGTGCGATTTTGTGTCCTTGTGAACTCACACATGTCAATTCTCGCAAAGATCTGTGTCCTCTTGCGTTCTGTGTCCTCTTGTCCTTCTAAGTTCATTCTTTCAAGGTAGCCTGGTAAGACCAGTCTTCACAAGAACGTAAGTTCTTTGCGTTCTTAGAATTGAGAAACAGCCTCTGACTGAGGAGAGAGAGAGAGAGAGAGAGAGAGAGAGAGAGAGAGAGAGAGAGAGAGAGAGAGAATGAAGGAAAGAAAAAAAAGAAAGGAAGTTATTAGAAAAAGAGGAAGAATGCTCCAGAGCAATTTGCAGATAGCTGTCTTTGCATAAGCAGGCAAATCTTATTACTATTATTATACATTTTCCTCTCAGGTATTCTCACACACTGTTGCATTTTGGAAAGCAAATACAGATTGTTCTCTCTGTCTGCTCCATGTGGCACTGATCCAGTCAGCCATATTTACTGTAGCCAAAATTAATCCTTTTTGAACGACGTCCAACAGCTCAGTTGTTCAACAGAAGCTGAGTTCACACTCACACATTCGGACTCACTGGCCACTGTTGTAATGATAAGAATAGACCTGCAAGCAGAGATGGTACTCTGCCCTGTGACTGAATAGGAATATTTAAGCAAATATTGAGAAATGTATTTGATAAATGGCAAAGATGAGACAGAGAGAGAGAAAGGGAGAGAGAGAATGGGAGAGAGAGCAATTACAAGAATGAACACTTGAAGTGGACTTTGATTTCTGCTTGTGTTTACGTCAGAGGAACTGGGATATGCTTGGTTGCCGTAGCGATGCTGATGAGTACAACTTTCCTCCACCTCACTTGTATTTATTCACTCTCTTTTCTGTTCCTTTCTTTCTGCACAGTCTTTTTTCCCCAGCAGCTCACGCCATTCAGTTCTTCCATGCTGCTGCTTGGTTTATCTCAAGTTTATCACCTTGCCTCATCATCTTGTTAGCCACAGATTGTTTGTCCTCTCACACATTCACTCTCACTCTATCAGGGAAAAGAACAACAGCATGTGACCTGCTACTCAGTGTGCTTCATGGGTCATGGACCGTCTAAGCAACTGCTGCTTTTGTTATGGTGTTGCCACGGTCGCTTCCACTGTGTGCTGAAGTTGGTGCGGGTTTAACTGAAACGGTCTTGTAAGCAAGTGTGTTTGTGGCAGAGCGTGTATGTGTGTGTGGTTGTGTAGCAGCTGTAGTAGTCAACCTGATAGGATTCATTCCAGGGGTTGGTGGCGGAAAATAGTGAGTTATGTGCAAGGACAGGTTAAGGGTAAAAGCAGATGCATTCTTCTGATATGAACTTAAAATGCTTTAGTGTGTTTAAGGCCAGACATGCGGAAAGGCTGTCTGTGTGTATTGTAACCATATGTATACACATTAGAGGCGTAGATAGCTGATGACATCAATGTGTACAGAGCAATGTAAAGCCATATGGCCACCATGCTGTAAAATTAAATGATTGTCTATATGATGTTTAAGTGATGTAAACATGTTATAAAAGTATGCAGCATTCCCTGCAGAAGTGACAGAACAATTTAGGTGTAAATATTAATTAGATGATTTTATACGTTATAAGAGTTACCTTATATTTATAGGTTATGAATTAGCTTGTGTGCCAAGCATTATTCAAAGAATCATTAGTTATTTTAGCCAGCCAAGTTTCTCTGCATATTTTAGCTAGTTGAAAGTTCAGTTAAGTAATTAAAGCAACACAGTCATATTGTTGTAGCCAAATTTATTCAATTCAATTCAATTCAATTTAATTTTATTTGTATAGTGCTTTTAACAATGGACATTGTCTCAAAGCAGCTTTACAGAAACATAAACACAGGATACAAGATTTTAAGTGTGTGAATTTACCCCTAATGAGCAAGCCGGTGGCGACGGTGGCGAGGAAAAACTCCCTAAGATGATATGAGGAAGAAACCTTGAGAGGAACCAGTCTCAGAAGGGAACCCAACCTCATCTGGGTAACAGCAGATAGTGTGAAAGTAAAAGAAAGTTCATTATGGTTTTAATATGAAGTCTGTTTTGTTGAACTAATCCAATGTTCACCAATGGAGACTTGAGTGCAAAATTGTGTGTGGTAATTGCAGTCCTAAAGCCATAGCAGCAACCATAATCACAGCAACCACAGCAAGAATGTCCATGTGGAACTGAGGTCCAAAACCATTTCCATGGTACTTCAAGCGGTACCATCCTCAGTAATTGCCAGGCTGTCGCCTCCAGTTGATGAGAGTTTATGTGTATAAGAATCCACAGTTTACATGAATTGTTGTTTTTTTTTAAAATCCCTTCTATGTAGATCTCGATTGTTCGGGAAAGCAAAAAAAAGACCTTTAATCAGTCTCCCCAGGATTTCATGATTTTGCGATCACAGAAATGAACGCAAAAATCAAGCAAATTCTGCAATATTCAGAGGAGCTTGCAATTTTTCAAAATTACCGCAGATTTGGGCCAAGACACGTCATGTGACATCATTACAACGTGCATTCAGCATAAAGGCTTCTTCGATTCACATGCATCGAACATGAATACAGCTAAAAGGTCTCATTTACCAACAAACATCACTGGGCATTGCAAATTTTATTTTAAAAAGCCGTAGCAAAAACAAGTATTTTTGGCCACAACAATCACAAAAATCCTGTACGGACTGATTAATTCTGTTACTATCATAAAAGACCTTGCAAAAATTGTGAAAATGAATCTACAGGGGACCTTTTGTTTCTAGGGGTATATACAACCTGAGTCATGCCTTTAGTAATGTCCCATCTAGATCAGTGATATTCATGTTTAATTTGAGATAAATTACATGCTTAAAATACAAAGCAGCTAAGTGAATAGCAACAACAGTTACCTTTTAAGGTCTGACCATTTTTGATTAGTTCACAGCTATAGATCAGACACATCGGTTGGAAGTACCGGTAGTTATGCTTTATATTTACAGTGGAGCTTCACTTTACCACTTTAGATTTGCGCCATTCACAGACGAGTAATTTGTTTTGGGCTTGAAGTGCAGAATAACTGCATACATTCAGTTTTTGTTGTCAACTTTTTTTATCAGTCATGTCATCAGTTCATTGACAAGATCAGAGAAGGTAAATCGTAATAAAAAAACAGCTGCCTTTATAAATCGACGTGATTGGTCACAATGGAGGATCTGCTACAGTCATGATGTTTCATGTTTAACTACACTGAGCTATGGACAGTTTTTTCATATGTTACAATCTGCAGAAATACATATCTGGGTCTGTATCCGAACCTTGGCTCACCAGTTGAAGGGCCCTGATTTAGACTGTATGTCTTGTAATTGGAGTGACTGTACTCTTTTATAGGTCAAGTGTCATGGGTTCAGTGTAATGGAAAGATCAGAAATTTTGGGTCAATATTTGGTCTGACACTAGTGGAAATGAATGTACACATAAGACCAAAATAAACAGTCACACATAAAGACTAAAACAAACCAGAAAACGTCTGGTTGCTGTCAGGGGTGAACAGTGAAGTTAGATACAGTGTATGGTTAGGGGTTGTGTTCAGTGTTTGGAGTAGGCGTAGCAACATTCTGCATACCAGTACGAATGGAAATGGGGATATACCTCACAAATGTAGTTATACCTGTGTATGTGTGTGTGTGTGTGTGTGTGTGTGTGTGTGTGTGTGTGTGTGTGTGTGTGTGTTTATCTTTTTGCTGTCTCTTTTTCCTCTGTCAAATGGCCTAAAGCCCAACTGGCACTGTTTGTAGTTGGTGAGTCAGCAGTCATATTTTAGCTGCAGAACATTGTGTGTGTGTGTGTGTGTGTGTGTGCGTGGGTGTGTGTGTGTGGGTGTGAATTCTCTCTCTCTATTAGTGAGTATATCCTGCAGGATCAGTCCAATCAAGCAGCCAATAAGAACTCGCAAACAGACCCACTCTTCCACAACTCTACATTTTAACATTGAATAACTGTTTTAAAAAAAATTGTTCCAACTATAAAACCTTGTTCCAACTACTGGATGGAAAGACTACATGTACTACATGTACTAAATGTACATCTGGCCTAGTCCAGGCCCAGTTTTTCCATGAAAATCCTGTCCCTGTTTATACACCACACCCGCTTTTGCAAGTCTTGATGTTGCTTAAGTTCTCTGGTTCTGTTTCTGAAGAGTTACTCAAGTCTAGTCAGGTCTCATGTCACTCGTCTGGAGCCAGTACTCTCTCCACAGATCACTCTTCTGTAAATCAAGTCCCCCCTACACACACACACACACACACACACACACACACACACACACACACACACATACACACACACAGTAATGATTTTCAGTTGCACATTCACCACATAAACAGATGGCTATATATAGCACTGGGTATCACATCAAGTTTTCAGGATACACTTGATACACTTTTTGGAAATCCCAGTCCTGCCTCCACATGCTGTCACTCCTCCATTCACTGTACTCATTTTACACACTCACTTTACTTTAGTCATTTCTTATGTTCATATGAAAAATGATATGAATCATAGATTGTCAAGATAAAACCAACATCAAAGAGTACAAAAGCGTGTTTGTTTTCCAAAGCTAACAAATCACTTGATCCAGCCTAGTTATACATCACCGTTTAGTGCTTTCATGTGCTTGTGCTTATCAGAAGATCCTTTTTTTCTATGTAAATCTATAATACTTCAATACTACTATGAATTCAGAGAAAGTAAGTATAGTTTTTACAGCTGATGGGAGAGGTTTGCTCTCGTGGCTCAATATTTCGGTGCTCTTTTAGACAGTATGAAGCAGCATTGACGGTGTTTGAGATTTAACTTTGAGTCCCAGCTGTCATGGCAAGCACAATTCACCATCTTCCCATTGTCTCTTTTAAGCTGATAGGACACTAGACTCTGGACAGTAATACAGATTTAATCAAGCGATTACTGTCTGGGGAATTTTGATGATGAACAATATCATCATTATGGAAATTCACTTACAGTATACTCTGATTGTCATTGATGCTTACCGTCATTCATTAATCTCCAGTAACGGCTTTATCCAGAGCAGGGCCTCATGCTCACACGCATTCACAGCTAGGTGCAATTTAGGGGCCGTTTACACGACAACGTTTTCAACTAAAATCTTTTTATGCGTTTTGGCTGTTCGTTTCACGACAACGGGCCTGAAAGCGCAAACTTTTAAAACAGGTTTAAAAGTGCAAACACGTTTCCGTGTAAACGTACAAAAACGAGAATTTGTGAAAATGTTGACGTCATGCGCACGTGTATTACGTGTTCAGTCTATAGGCATGCGCATGAGTACTTCAGATCAATGCACGAGACATTCAAAAGTACAATGTCGGACTACAGGACAGTGTTTGTGCTGCTCATGATTTTGAGTTTATTGACGCTTCTCCAGCAAAGTGTAGATTTACTGCATCACTACTACAACCAGTGGAGACGCATTTGTTACATACAATTATTATGTTACAACTCTGTTACAATTATCTACATATATCCACATCTACACAGATGAACCTTATAATTATCTTTGGAATTGTCTGTTTTGGAGTATATCTGTATCCTTTTGTTGCTAATAAAATATAGAAAGCAGACTGAATGCCAGTGTCTCACTGTTTGCACTATCTCGGGGGGGATTTCAGTATTTAATAATGACCGAGTTTTGTTAACAGAATTCTGACCTGGTGCACAAGAAAAGCTAAAAGATGGAGTTGAAGACAGAAAAATCCATTTCACAATGAAAAAAACTTTATGCACAGTTCATGTACATTAAATTATATTACATTAGGGACGTCTCAGCATTTATTAACCAAAAAAATAAGTCGAATCTCTGCTTGATAATCGTGAGTTTTCACAATTCCTTATGACAATGAATAAAATTAACTATCGAGATTCTAAGTAACTGGAGACAGAACTTTTTTTGTACTCCACGTAGATCATAAACCATTGAAAACATTATTGTGGTTTTTCTGGATACAAAGCACAATAATGTTTACATTATGTTTATATTTCTATTTTTACTTGTATTTGTTTATAGGGCAATCTTGCCCGGATCAATATTGCGGACACACTGACATGAATGCTTATGAGCGCAGGCGCGTACTGTTTCTTTACAAATTGACATCGCCAACTACTGGCCTGGCATGCATAATACAGCGTTTTTAGTCTCTTTCGCGGATCTTTTGACAACGTTGTGGTCTGTACACAAAATTTTTCAAAAATCCAAAGGAAACACTTCTCCGTTTTTAGTACATCATTGTCAGGTAAACGTATCCTTAGAGTAGTCAGTCCAACTAACGGCATGTTTTTTTGGGAGGTCAGAGGAAACCAGAGAAGTCCGAGGAATCCCACACAGGCATGGGGAGAACATGCAAAAAAGCACACCGACAGTAACCCGAGCTCAGGATGAAACCAGGGACCCTGGAGCTGTGAAGCCCAACACTACCCTCTGCACCACTGTGCTTCCCCAACCTTTACATTATGATCTTTGTCTTATACTAATATAATTACATCAACTAACTTTTTATAAGAAATAATGATTCATTAAGACAACTCTATCAATTGGATCATGATCAGTTATAATCAATAATGGCTGCAATTATATTGTAAACATAGGTCCTATTTCATCTATTCATGCCTTCTAACATTATGGCATCGCGTAACTGAACCAATCACCGTATAGACTGGATTATAAATACAGTGATGGCATGTGTGCAAGCAAGATGAAATGTGTAAAATAGCAGTACATGATCCCAACAGTTTATCCACAACATGATTTCAAATAAACATTTTGAAGAAAGCCTTAAGGGATATACTGTATGTACAGTGTACTATATATAATCTGCATATTATAATACTGAGGTATATATTTATATATAACTCAATTATATAATTATAACTCTATTATATAAGTATCGTTAATTAACTGTTCATGTCCACCTAATGGTGCCCCATCTTTATGATTGCATGAACCAAACAAAAATGAGGATGACCGAATAAGGGGACTGGCTAAATAAAGTAGAAAACTCCTATAGAAAGTCAAGCTCTTCGAAAATATATGAACGTGAAAAAGAAAGATACTCAAAATATCATCCCAGATAAAAATTATGATTTCTGACATTATCAATTATTGACTTAACATTATAGGAGCTCCTCAGCACAGCTGGAAATTAATAATCACAGCCATCCATATGCTATCAGCGCTTATTTTTCATCTGTTCACAGGCCATGAGAAAAGGCCTTTTATGCTGATCATGGACATGTGGCTCCTGAGGCTGTCACTGTCAGGCTATCACACATTCACACACACGCACGCACACACACACACACACACACACACACACACACACACACACACACACACACACTCACACACACACATTTACACTTTCTGTGTAGAGAGTGTCTCAGGGCCTCAAAGCTGATTATATCCACTAATCGGCCACTTCTCACATGGGTAAGCGTTTGTACCATGTGTGTATGCATGATTGCATACATGTAGGTAAAATAATTGTTGAGGAAAAACATTTGCACAAAGCGCAGCACTGAGAAACTTCACCCAGTCTGAAACATTTACATGCACATCAATCATTTCTAACCTCACCAGGCAGCTTTGAGCTACTTTGAGTGTTCTGTTCATAGAATACTGTGTATGTGTAAGTGACTTCAGCAAATACCCCTAGGCAGTACTGGTTACAGCTTGGTTGACACAAGACCAACTGGCAACAGAATGAATTGCATAACACACCCCTACATTTATTTAAGCAGATAACACTTTTCACAAGTTGCATTGATACCATAGAGACGCTTATACTAAGAATTTGTTTGCATTAATTGGCAAAAGGAACGATTGTTTAATTGATCAATTAAGAAATTGATGGATAAATAAATAAAGCTAATACCTACACTGGCCCAGGAAGTTGCAGCTGAACAGCATTCATGAAGCAAGCATCATAATATTTATCATAACTGTTTTTCCATACTGTAGTTTATGGTTTTCTTTAAAAACCCGAGCAGCAGTAATTCATGACTATTGGGTTTCTTTGTGTGATGTACAAAGGTTCAGACTTCCTAAGTGTTCTACTATCTGGACTTTCAAGTTAATCCACTGCACTTCTGAACAGCTGAAAAATTTCCCTATGTTTTGCCTTAACCGGCGTCATCTGTTATGACTCGCTACAGTTTGGGTCAGTTTGGGTGGATAAATTATTAATAAAATATAGGAACAGAAAAATGTAGCAACATCTAAAAATGTCAATTTCTATCATTTGGTTATCAGCAAGTAAACAGTTACTAATTTGATATACATTCCTGCACCGTTGTGCTTCATCAGCTATGCAGTTTCCTTGCACATTGACCTGATATAATTTTGACGTATCTCAAGACCTCTTACTTAAGCTATTTTCACTGAAGTATTCATTTACTAGCAATATTATGCTACAACAAACAGTAAAATCCCATCTACATTGTGTTCCACAAAAGCTTCATTCAGTTTTTCATAGTTAGCACACTGCAGTTGGATTGCTTTCATTATTCTGCCAAAATCTTTATATGTTCAAGATCTGACATTTTTCACTGAAAATATTAGCATGTGACATTGTGCAGAGTAAAACGGGGCTAACAAACCCAGAGAGTCAAAACACAAAAGATTTTCTGTTAATGAATTGCTAATCTAATCTAATTGAGATTTGCTTTGCTAACTTTGTTGAATACCTTGCTAACTAGCTACTAAGCTGTCAGCCATGTAATTTACTTAGCAAGGTTTGGACTCTATGGTTTGAGTTTCCTGGGTAGGAAGCTATATTTAACTTCATATTGTATTAACAATGTATTGGCTAGCAAGCATTAACCACTTTTAGCTTGCTTTGCTAGCCAGGAAAAAGGCCAACATGCGTTCCACAAATTTAGCTCTCTTGTAATGTTGTGTTCTCTTGTAATGTTGCCATGCTATTGCTTCAAGCTGCCATGTTGGTATATTTTGTTTGTTTTATAAAAATGGTGTGTTATCGATCTTTGGGTTGGCATATGAATTTTCCACTAATTACACAGAAAAAAATACACCGGTAAATGACTAAGCAGTACTTGTAGATAACACAATATTTTGAGACATTACAGTTATAAGGGTCTACATGATTACATGGTTTTAAGATTTAAGTTTCAGATATGTAGAGCTAATTTATTTTCATACTTTTAAACAGTATTATGGTATATAATTTCACAAATACAGCATATTTAGACATTTTCTGACATGCAACAGTATTTTTATGTTAAAAAGTAGTTAAAAATTAAAGTAATAAATAAAATATTGGTGTAAATATGTGTGTAATTCAATGACCCACTTAGTAGTTTGTGGACACTATTGGTTGTTGTTTTAATTGTCCTGCACCAGCAGTTTTTATGAATGTCCTATATTTTAGCTTTTTTGTTGTTGTTAAAAACAAGCAAGGCGCTCTAAATAAAATGATTTCATTTTAGTTTTTTACTTTTCTTATTAGAAATGGCAGAGATCTGGATAACTCTGATTAAGCACTTGCAACACACACTATGCATTTGTCTCACAATACAGTCATGTGAAAAAATAAGTACACCCCATGAAAATTGTTGGCTATTTTGACATGTTTGGACAAGCGAGCATTTGATCATCTTTGAAACAGTGCCTATTAATAAAGTTGATATACTTGAACAAAACCACAAGGAAAATGAGCTTGTTCAATCATTTATTCAACGGAAATATCAACAGATGCGATATTCTTCTGTGGAAAAAGTAAGTACACCCTTGGTCTCAGAAGCTAGTATTGCCCCTTTAGCAGAAATAACTTCTTGTAGGCATTTTGCATAACTGTCCACCAGGTTTGCTGGAATGTTTCACCACTCTTCCATGCAATATTCTTTTCAGCTGCAAGATGTTTGAGGGTTTTCCTGCATGTACTGCCCGTTTCAAATCCCCCCACAACATTTCAATGGGATTCAAATCCAGGCTTTGACTAGGCCATTCCATAACCCTCCATTTCTTCTTTTTGAGACATTCCTTGGTGGATTTGCTAGTGTACTTAGGATTATTATCCTGTTGAAAGGTCCACTTTTGGTTCAGCTTCAACAGTCGGACAGATGGCCTCACAATTGTCTTCAAGCACTCCTTGATATGATGCAGAATTCATAGCCGAATCAATGTCTGCACCAAACATGTCTGCTGTCACTGTGGCCAAACATCTCTATTTTTCATTCGTCTGTCCAGAACACATTATTCCAAAAGGCCTGGTCTTTGCCTATGTGCTTATTGGCAAACTGTAGTCTTGCAAAGGCTTTTTACTGGCTCGCCTCCCATACAGGTCAAATTGGTGTAATCTCTTTCTGATTGTAGAAGCATGCACTTTGACACCAACAGTTGCAAGACTTACTAGCAGATCCTTTTAAATCCCTTGCCAGACTCATAGGCATCCACAACCTTTTTTCTGAGGGCCTTACAGGACTCTTTAGATCTTGGCATGATGACACCACACACCTCAATAACAAAGGGAACACCAGACACTAGATATGAGAGGTGTATAAATAAGACAGGTTCCACCTGCACTCTCTAAGTAGGTTCTAATCACTGTCACCCAATCTTGAATACAGATTCTAATTTTATGGATTTGAAGGTGTGATAAATGTAGGGGCATACTTTTTCCATGTGACATTTGATAGAGTGTAACACCTTTATTAATAGGCACTGTTTCAAAGAGGATCAAATGTTTGCTTGTCCAAATATGTCAAAAAAGCCAACAATTTCCATGGGGTGTACTTATTTTTTCAAATGTCTCTATAACAATTAACAGTGTCTGTGTAGCAAGTCCAGTTGTTCAAAGACCTTTGGTAGTGTAAAGGCACTGAAACCTTCTCTAATCCCAGAAAGGCTTACAGTAGATATATCATAATAATGATAGCATTTCATCATATCACCAACATCTACAAATGACTCAGTGAAGTATAACAGCCTAATAGCTATGGGTGTGTAGGGTTTTCAGCAACTGAGTGAAAAGGTTTTTCTGTAGGCGGCAACTCAAGTAGTGTACACTTGATTACCCAGCAAATGATCAGCCATACTAGGTGTGCTAGAGGGTGAAAAACACCGAACTCTGCAGATAAGTGAAAGTCTAATTGAACAAAGAGGACTAGGTAGAAAGGGAATTCAGGCCACTTGCTAGTGATCAGAGGTATGCATTTACGCATTGTACCACCTGTCTGCTTTTCCACATCATGCAGTAACCAGACCTAAACGTACTGACCTCATTTAGTGTCTTTGAAAAGTGTTGCGCTACCTTAGCATTGATCTTACACCGCTCTGGAACTGTACTATAGAGCAATGAACACCATGCTTCCAAAGGATATTCCTACAGTTGGTGTATTGATGACGGTGGTGAAGATCATGGGCTATTCATTCAGTGAGCCCTCGTAACCTGTATATATTTGCAGTGGTCTTCACTCAAAGGGAACAAGTATAATCCCCCCACAGCATTCTGCTACCTTCTCCTCTTACATGCAATTAATTTACATTTACATGTATGGCATTTGGCAGACACCCTTATCCAGAGCCAGTAGTGCACACCCAAACACACACACACACACACACACACACATACACTAACTAGAGTAAGATACCAAAAGCTAAGCATGGAAAGGAGGACAGAGAGAGCAGCAGGGATTTGATGATGTAATTCAGATTATTGGCATTTCATTATAGTCTGTGTGCATGTGCATTTGTGCGGCTGTGTGAGAGTGCATAGTGAATACTAGTGATGGCAATTCCAGCTTTTTTCAGTCAGTCAGATCATTTGGCTTGGCTCAACAATAGCAGCCGATCCTTTCAAAGTTCATGATCATTTCACCAGTGATTGTTGTTCTTTGCCTAAGTATCGTTGAAACTGTTTCTCAAAATCCTACCTTACCTTCTAATTCACAAATTAGTGTTGCTTTGCTTTGGATTTTTATATAAAATCTATTTAACTAATTGTTCAGCCAGAAAGGCACTAAAAATGTGCATTGACAAATACAGAAAACATGCCCGAATTAATGTTGTCTGCTGTGTCTGTGCTTCGTTAAAGAGATTCATTTCCATTCATCATAACTCATTCTGATCTTCCCAATGATTCTCAAAGTGACCCCCAGCGATCGGGGTTGTATTGCCTCTGTTTTGTGATTTTAAAAAAAACAAAACAAACAAAAAAAAAACTTCTGTTATAGTAATTACAACCCACCATCATAAAATCTGCTATATTTATTATTGAGTTCTCATAGGTATTAACCTGTTTGACTGGTCACTTGAATTTGGTGGATTTAATCCAAACCTCAGTAACTCAAAAACAAGATGACCTGTAATTAATGTCAAAAGTTCAGGAATAGAAAGCTGTATGGTTCCAACAAATATACAGGATAATAAGTGATGTTTCAATACTTGTATTAAGTTCATAAAATAAATTTGTACTGAGCGGCTGTGGAATTTACTTTACAGTTAAAGTAAAACCCCTGCTCTAGACTACTTGCGGTACACGTTCAACACACAGCAGTGCAGCAGGTCCTCCCTTCCACGCTGCCTAAACACACAGCTGAGATACAAACACACATCTCAACATTCACACTATCAAATAGAAAAGAAGTCTCCACCGAAGCATTTTGATTCAATTATACTGCGAGAGTAATTGCAATGGGTAGAGCTATAAGTATAAAAAGAAAAACAGCTCGAAATATTCACCAAAAAGGGTTAGCTAAAAGTCGCTTACAAATGACCGATCACTAGTGTGTACACAGCTCAAATCCAAAAAGCCCTTATTCAGCATTTCTTTATCATGTAGTTGACCAATGGTGGCTAATCTTTGGGCTCAGATCTTGCAAAATATCACAAGTACCGTTAAGCAACAGTGCTCTTTTCTTCCCAAATCGAACGAGCGCCCAGCAGTACACATCTGCTGACTTCAGCACTATGACACACACTGAATGACACAAAGCGTCCTGGAGCTACAGCAGTGTCACAGCACTGAGGCTTTATGTTGACGAGCTGTGCAACTGCTCTCATACACTGCTGCTGCCTCTACTGCACTGTCCATATAAAATAATGCATATTGTTGCCAATGCATTTCTATGATGAAGTGATTTTCTTATGAGTTTATTATTTTTTTATTTAAATAACCGGTTTAGAGCATCTACAGCTGTAGTAGTAATAGCTACAGTGACTGGACATAAATATACATTGATACCACAGCCATGTAAGCAGAATTGAGATATTGACTATGAAAAAGAATTGCTTTATGCACTATATTATACATCAGAACAGAAGTCTTGCTGCTATAATGTTAGGAACAGATGAAAAATATGTTTTTGAAAAATACAGTTTAAATGAATTCAAAGTATAGTATCATTTCCTTGTGTAAATAACCATCTCATTTCAATACTATAGAAACGCGCTTAAATGCTAGACATGTTATCCACAGGAAGCTGGTACTTTTTTTCTTGCTGTAGTAGAGCAACAGGCTACAGCTACAGGAAGAGCAAGTCAAAACCAAGTGCAAAATATCACAGATTGATTTCCAGTGGCTCAAGGGGCTTTTTATCCCAATCAGTTTAGCAGACGGTGAGTCTAGCACAGAGAGATCTCAGTGAAGTGTGCTCATTAGACCATGCCCTGAGAGTTATTGTTTGAGCTGGATTTTATCATATAGGTTTTCTTCTTGTATGTCTTGTTTGTTTCATTGGAACTTGGCTAAATGTTTAAACTCTCATCCATACAAACCTTTTAATGGTTTAAACTCGATGCATGTTTTTAATCCCACTCTAGCCCACATCTTAAGGAATTCTCCCACACAATGTCCAATTCCACCAAGTTTATCCATTTTCCATAGCGCTTATCCTACACAGGGTCACAGGGAGCCTGGAGCCTATCCTGGGTACATGGTGGGGGACACCATGGATGGGATGCCAACCCATCGCAGGGCACAATTGCATACACACTACAGGCAATTTATAGATGCCAATCAGCCTACAGCATATGTCTTTGTACTGGGGGAGGAATCCGGAGTGCCCAGAGGAAATTCTTGAAGCATGGGGGGAGAGCCCCACGCACACACAGTGGGGGGTGGGAATCAAACCCCCAATCCCGGAGGTGTGAGGCAAGTGTGCTAACCGTTAAGCCAATGTGCCCCCTCCACCCAGTCTATTGTTTTTGTTTTTACCTGCCCAAAAATATTTTTCATGAATTTAGTTGGATCTATTTCCATTCTATTTTTATTACAAATATATCATTTAAAGTTGTTTGCCCTCTTCTGCAAACATAAGCTGACAGACACCCATGATTGCCTAGTGTCACTGTGATTGGCAGGGGAGTGAGTGTTTACCATCTCTCCCATCCAGAGAGGAGCTTTCTTGGAATCCTGGCCACAGATGACTGAGGCAAAAAAAAGTCTTTGCCTTACTGTCTGGAGATCGCAAGTTTGAATTGCAATCATTATTGCATTATTGCATGTCATTACTTTTTTTTGCTGGGCCCGATACACACTTCTAGCTTGCTCTATGTTTTCTGGGATTTTAAATATATCTTTTATCTATGTATCATTGATCATGTATGGAGCGATGTGTGCATGTATGTATGAGTGTATGTGTTAAGGGTTAGCTAGATAGACTTCTTAACCACTTCCCTTTACTCTGGTTGGCTCTTTCTTCACCATTTACTTGACCCCAAACTAGGACAATATTACTGAGCATTCAGACACACACACACACACACACACACACACACACACACACACACAGACTACATTTCATCAGACTACATATCAATGTAGAAAGCATATGTATGTTTGTCAGGCTGTTCAAACTTGATCCTGTCTTTTTGTGTCAGTGTAGCTTCTGCTATGAAAAAAAAAGGATGAATACCTGTGTAAGCATGCATACACAGTGTCTCTCACATATGCCAGAATAAACACAAAAAGACATACATCATATATTGACAGCCTCTGAGGGAAAGGGAGTGTCAAGAGCAGCAAAGCTTATCTTACACACATATTTATATACAGTTGCAATCAAATGTTTCAACCCCCATTGCAAATCAGCTTTATTGTCAAAATGTATGCAAATTGAATCAATTTGAGACTGGAGAAGTCATTATAAGTTGCATTTGCAGTTGAATTTGGAGAAACCACTTGAAGCATATGTTGTGTTGAACTATTTCAATTGCTTTTATTTGATTTGTTCATTGCAAACAGCTGAATGTCTGTCAATTTTGACAATAAACCTGATTTGCAGTGGGGGTTGGATGATTATGATTGCACCTGTACAGGGTCGTGGGGGAGCCTGGAGCCTATCCCAGGGAACTTGGGGCACAATCACACACACATTCACACACTAACGATAATTTTGAAATGCCAATCAGCCTACAGTGCATGTCTTTGGACTGGGGGAGGAAACCGGAGTATCCGTAGGAGAACAGACTCAGTGTACACAGGTCGGAGGCGAGATTCGAACTCCCAAGAGGTGTGAGGCAGACGTGCTAACCACTAAGCCACCGCTTATCCTTCAGGGTCGCGAGGAACCTGGAGCCTGTCTCAGGGAGCATCGGGCAGAAGGCCACAACCTGGACAGGATGCCAGTCCATCGCAGGGCATAACCAGATATTGTGTGTGTGTATACATATCTAGTAAAATGTCCCAGAGCAGACAGACACACACAGCACATACACACAGTTTCAGAAATAGCAAGAGGAAGGATTTAACCACTGTACAGACAGAAAGAGAGGTGGCTTCAGAGGCACTGTTATATTGATCAGTGCTCAGCTGGAGAAACACATAAGGAAATGAGAGAGATTTCTCATTTCTCACAGCTCTTAAGAAAGGAATCCATCCTCCTGTCAAATATAAACAATACAAACACTGCTGCTACTCTGTGGATGTGGATGTGGAATCTTCAACTGTCCAGTTTCAGAGAGCCTTTGCCCGCTGTAGCCTCAGATTCCTGTTCTTGGCTGACGAAGGTGGAACCTGATCTGGTCTTCTGCTGTTGTAGCTCATCCACCTCCAGGAACGACATGTTGCGTATTCTGAAATACGTTTCTGCTTACCAGTCTTATTTATCTACTCTTATTTGAGTTATCATAGACGCCCTGTTAGCTAACAAATATAAGACACATTTAAGGCCCGTTTCAGCCCATTTATAGACATTTGACTGTTTTCAGGTTTGAAATTTTATTACTATATTAGCAGAAAATGTAGCTTCTTTCTGTAATTATTTAATAATACAAAATTTAATGAGATATATTGGATGCAATTGGCTGTATTCAAGGTATTTTCACTTGAAGTGCGTACGTGTTGCAGTACATATGTGTGTGCCAGTTTCCTCTGTCTTCTTGTGATTGTGAGAGTCACTAAGTTGTTGTGTTTTGGATAGCACAGCTTGTTCTGGTCCGACTAAATATAGCATCGCAAGAGAAGGAACAGAGGTGGGGCTGGGAAGAGGGGGCTTTTTAACATGTAGACCAGAGGACAAGGCAGAACAGAACATCAGATAGGCTTTTGCCCTCTTGGTGGTCAGGGATATTGGTAGTTGTTCACCAATTAGTGCTGTGGTGTACGTCAGTCATTTGAGTAAGCATGTTGCCAATAACCTACTTCCATACTGTGTGCAAAAACTGCTGTTTCCCCAGTTCATGGCTCCATTTGTGGTGTCAGTATGAACACAGAGGAACTTACAGATGCAGGCTCTTGCTGCTTTATTTTTTTAGAAAATGTCCTGCAGCTCTCAGTGTGTGAGTTTGACCTGATGCTGAAGGTCTAGGTTGAGGTTCACAGAAGCTCAGTGAGGAAAGTTGTTTATTGATTTTTTGATTTAAGGGAAGTAGAGGCAGGTATTGGGGCAAGGTGACTTAGTGGTTAGCACATTTGCCTTGCGCAAATCCAGGGTGGAGGGTTCGATTCCCACGGTTGGGGGTTTGAGTCCTACCTCCGCCCTGTTTGCACAGAGTTTGCGTGTTCTCTCCGTTCCTCTGGATATTCTGGTTTCCTTCCCAGTCCAAAGACATGTGTTGTAGGCTGATTGGCATTTCCAAATTGTCCGTAGTGTGTGAATGGTGTGTGATTGTGTCCTGCAAGGGGTTGGCACCTTGTCCCGCCTTGTGCCCCGAATCCCCTGTGATAGGCTCCCAGCCTCCCTGCAACCCTGTGTTGGATAAGTGGTATGGAACATGGGTGGATGGAGACAGGTATTGACATGTCTCTGTCAATGGTTATCTGCTAACTATTATGCTATATGCATGTGATCATGTAAGGCAGTGTTAATGTTCACTCAGGAAGTTGACACCACTTTCTATTTTGATGGGCTTGTCTAGTGTGCTTGTTGTTACTTAACTAAGTGTCCTTAAACAATCTGAAAAAAACAAACTGAAAATACATTTTAGAAATGTCTTAAATTCTAATTTTCATGTCTGAGATTTTAGGCCATTTGGGCTCTTTTTTTCTCTAATGTTATTGAATCTTGATAAACGTGAGACAGGGCTGATGGTTAAACTGATAGCTACGTGCTATTGAGCTAGCATACACAAAGACATGCTGATGTATAGAAATGCAACTGTTTTACTGGAAAGCAGTAAATACTGTCACTGGTTTAGTGGTATTCCCACCCAACAACTCCAAAACTAACTGAATACTGTGTTGTAAAACTTGTAACTCTGTATGTTTTCTTAGTGGAGTTGATGAAGAATGCTGTTATAATATGTATTGGTATTGTGCCATTGCAAATTAAGCATTTTGTACTGAAGTAATGAATTTAGCTCCAGGATGTGTGCATACACCTTGGATGTCATTGTTGCTGTTTTGCATTAGTAACCAACTAGTGAAATTGGTCTGAGCCTATTGCTTATGCTTCTTTTCTCAGATCATATTTAAGATAAACATCATTATCAATGCATTCATATTACAAACAGAGGGACATTTCCAACCTTATTTCGATATCACATAATGTTCTACACAAATTAGCCGACTGTGTTCCCTGCCGTCTGGGTTTGTTTGTCCGTTTTAAAATCACTCACACACAGTAATCAGAGAAAGTGACAGGATATTAGTCACTGGAAAAAATGGAGCAGTGGAGTGATAAAGCCCACGCTGTTCTTTGTTTATCGAGGTCTGATTGTCATGGATTTGGGTTCGACCATGTTTTCAGTCATTGTCGATTTTTAATATTCCTAAGATGACGTCTGTGTGCTTCTTGTCCAAGATCACATGCACTCACAGACATATAAACATGGTCACGTTTTTTCTGCTCGCCTTCAGGTATATGTGTCTTCAAATGTAATATTCCTCGTATTGCTGCCACTGGAACAGAACGCAAACATAAACTCCTGCTTACAAGATTAATGTGCGTCATCTTGGCTATTTGCTGTTAGCTTAATGTATACTTGAACCTCTTTTGTTGAGGTTAAAGAAGCTACTAGAAAATGTTGATGCATTCTATTGATTTTTATAATACAGTTCTGCTCTTATTAAAGCTAATTATGTTGTGTATGGGAAAGCATGGCTCTTGTGCGTGACACAAAATCTTTACTTTTGCTGATGTTTAACAAGACCAACTGGTCATATTGCATTTTAGAAGTATAATCTTATTTCATTTGGTTATTAATTGCTTGCAAGTGAATCTCAATGAAAGATGCTTTGAATTAAAGAGAAATTCAGAAAAGAAAAATTGTTAAAAACGTAATTAATATAAAACTTCAGAACTTAGCGTTCTTCTTTCTGGTGCTAAATCTAACCAAAACCTTTCTTCTCTTTTTCAGAATGTTGAAGTATTGTCCTGGTCCTCTGGAATACTGAGGAATGAAGTCCCAGAGTTTTCCTGCTCACACTGTGTGTGACAATTTGACTCTTGGAAAATGAACAGGCAGAGAGATGTGTGTGTGTGTGTGCATGTGCGTGTGTGTGCGTGTGCGCCTGTGCACAAGGTCCAGCCGCCTCTTTGGCACTTTGGAAAAAGACTGATAAACAGAGATTTCATCTCTGTTTTTAGTTTGACTTATTGCAGCAATCAGTACGAGTGAGTGCCAAAAGAACTCTCCTTGCTGCCCAGATTGGTTTTGTAACAAATAAAAACCGCAACCAATCAGAAGACAGAATGAAAAACGCCTGCCGAGCGAGAGCCAATGAGGTCCGGCAATCGAGCGTGTGAACAGTTTGGCAAAAGGATTCAGTCAAACAACGGAACTTGAGGATCACGATTCTTGAATTATGAAGAAAAAAAAAGTGCCTATTGTTTTGATTGTGGTTATTTGAAAGAAGACTTTCAGATGGATTTTGACTGAAGAACTGCTGGGAAGGCAAAATCACCAAGAAAAAGATGTGATACTACAGTGTGAATAGTTCAGATGATGGTGATGCTGTATTAGTCTTTGCTGTGATGTTTATTTCATTAGTATAGCAGCTTTACCATAAGCTTCAGTACTCAGTCTCACTACTGACTGTCTCTGTCGATTCCTTCTCACAACACTGTCTATATATTTCACCTCTCACTGTTTTCCTGATTCTTCTCTCTTTTTGCTTCGTTCGTTGACATTGTTTCATTTTTTCTGTGTCTCTTTTTAACTCTTGTCTTCTTTTTATGTGATTTAAATGTCCCAACTATGCAGTAGTACTTTAGTGCCTATCTGTAGCTCTGCACCTCTCCTGCGTTCTCGCTCAGCCCGTGCTCCTACGGTAGCATGTAACCCAGTGCGCTATTTTTATCTGTACTTTTTAGGTGGGGTGTTTCTCCGTGATGGTGCCTGCTGTTACTTACCTCATGCAAACATGCTAGCTGATCCAGTCCATGGTGGACTGTACAAATTATGTTTCAAATAGGAATGTGAAAGACATTATCCATTTCAAGAGTTCTGTCGATGATTGCCCTTTTTCACTGATTTTTCACAGACCTTTGCTGGTTTTCTTACAATGGTTTAAAATAAGGCTGAGCGACATGACATCAGTGTTAAAGGGAACATCTATGTGTAGCATGAAACACCAGTCTACATTGGTTGATATGATCAAAGGTAAACAGTGCCAAAGTTATAATATAAGGAACTCTTATAGCTTATAGTTCTATAATGTCATGGTTAATTTTGGAATGCTTTTCTATTTTCGTTTTCTGGCATTATTATCACTTTAATTCCGCTTTTAATGATGGTTAAAGATCATTAAAATGGCTAAAGATCATTTTCAGTTTCAGTATATTTATGCATAGGGAGAAGGCTGTTGGTGCACAATGGCCTGCCTCTAAAAAGACTTTTTATAGGTGTAGCTGGAATCTGATCCTGAACATCAAAAGCAAAATATGCCTAATAAAAGCATGCCGATGTGCAGACTTAATACAAAGAAGTACGTTGTTTTCTAAAAATTTATACCAGTAGATTTCCATATTCCTGCCTATTCGTTGAGATGTCTTACAGAGACAAAATGTGAATGCCAAAATGTTAGAGATGTCCTGAACTGATAGTGAGTATCCGTTCCCTTCTTGTAGCCAGGGACCCCTTTAACTGTAAAAATAAATTTCACGGACTGTCTCAGCATCAATTTATTTTTATGAACATAATCCAACTATTCAAATATAAGACAAATTTAAATGTGTACAGCAATATTCTGCCTGTTATTTGCAGCCCTAGAGCTTTTTTTTTATTTTATTTTTGAATGTTCCAACAAACGTTCCACAGAACACATTAGGTCCAAGTTGACTTTATTTATAGGGTGACATATTTTTGAGTTATTAAGGTTTGGATTAAAGTCATTTTATTCAGTTCACCAGTCAAATAGACTAATACCATAAGAACTCAATAATAAATATAATAACTGATAATGATGGATTGTGTTTTCCACCACTGAATTAAGAATTAAAAAACAAACCCCCGGCTATGCTTCCCAGGTCACATTTTGAGAACCACCGATTTAAGACATGCTGTTATGATGCCTCTGATGTTTCTCATAACTGAGAACAGAGAGGCCCAGTTATTAAACCGGTAGCAATATCAGATGAGTATGAAATAATTGACCTAATCTGACAGATCTTATAATCGGTATTTGATAGCAAATTGAAAAAGTGTGATTGGGACATACAGAAAAATTGTTAAACTGAAGTCTTTCAGTGAGGCCAGGTATGGGACAACAAACATCCTCTCTCTATCTATCTCTCTGATTTCGAAGCAAAATCATAAGAGGATATACATTATTGTATATTTTGAGTGACACGGTTGATGGTTTTGCTGTATCATAGTGTAAAATATATTTTGTATTTCTGGAGCATTCCCATGTTTTTTTTCCTCTTTGCTGCTGGTTCTACTAGTTTTTTGGGGTTGGGGGTTAGATTTTACCACCAGGGTTAATGTTGATATTAAGCGCTAGAATTTTGTTTCCTGTGAATTTGAGGCACTCTTGTCTCATGTCATATTGCAGTGTGAGCTGCCCATTTGTGTTACTTGTGTGTTCTTGATTCTTTGTTCAAGAAATTATAAAAAAAAAAAAAAAAAAAAAAGTATATAGTGCTCATAGTGGAGATTTATTATGGTCCACACACTGCCATTTTGAAACCAGTGCTATTAAAAGAGGTGTACACTTAACACACTTGGAAACAGACACATTTAAACAGTCATTTTAAAGATGTCAATAATAATAATTGTTGTTTTCTACAACAAATGCATTAATTGGAGTTGGGTTTAGAGCTGGTCAATATGATGATTTCATATCGATATTATAATTTTTATGTTATGCCATTTTTAGAGTTTTTACCATAGTGCCGTTTAATTATTGAATGTGATTGGTCAGAAGGTATTGCATACTTTTTTTATATATATAACAGCAGCTCAGAGAATAGTTACGGCTGCAAGGCAAATCACAGGTTACCGATTTTTATAGTAACAGCTATTGTGCCTTCCACTAATATTGGCACCCTTGGTAAATATGAACAAAGTAGGCTCTGAAAAATTGTTTAACCTTTTGATATTTTGTTAAAACAAAGTCACAAAAATACTCTGCACTCATTGATGTCAAACAATTGCAAACACAACACAGGTTTATCCAAAAAAAAAAATGTGTTCCACAATTATTGGTACTCCTATGAATTCATATGAGAAAAATATATTTGAAGTATATTCCCATTTATATTTTACATTTTTTAGTACACCTGGGTGACTAGGAAAAGGAAATTCTTCAACCATGACTTCCTGTTTCACAGGGGTATAAATATGAGGTAACACATAGGCCACTCATAGTCATTAATACTTATTCATTCATAACAATGGGTAAGACCAAGGAATATAGTGTGAATATGATGTGTGACAAAAGGTTGTTGAGCTTCACAAAATGGGAAATGTCTATAAGAAAATAGCACAAACATTGAAAATGCCCATTTCCACCATCAGGGCAATAATTAAGAAGTTCCAGTCAACTGGAAATGTTATGAATCAACCTGGAATTGGATGTGTGTCTATATTGTCTCAACGCACTGTGAAGAGGATGGTTCGAGTGGCCAAAAATCTCCAAGGATCACAGCTGGAGAATTGCAAAAGTTAGTTGCGTCTTGGGGTCAGAAAATCTCCAAAACCACAATCCGAAGTCACCTACATCACCACAAGTGGACACTACTGGAACTTCAAATGGGATCAGGTTCTATGGTCAGATGAAACCAAAATAGTGCTTTTTGACAATAAACACCAGAGGTGGTTTTGGTGCACACAGAGAGGTAGCCTATGAATATATGAAAAGATTAAACAATAAAGACAATTTTTCACAGCCTTCTTGCTCATATTTACGAAGGTTGCCAATATTAGTGGAGGGCACTGTAATTCACAGACACTTGCATGGTAGATGCTCCACATAATCTAAGATTAATAATAAACACTCTAAAGCAGTGGTCACCAACCCTCTTCTTTTGAGATCTACCTTCCTGCATGTTTAATCTCCATCCAAAATCTAACGCAACTGTTTTAGTTGATCAAGAACTTCTTAAGGTAATGATTAAAGTGAGCACCATTATGGTTGGTGCTAAAGTCTTCAGAAAGGTAGGTCTCCAGGAACCGAGTTGGTAACCGCTCCTATAAAACATGTTATTATTTAAGAAAGAAGGATGTATACTTGTGGATTTCATGAATCTTTTTAACTTCAGGAAAAAGTGAGGGAACGACTTGCTTCTAGTTGCTATTACAGAACACCTGTCCACAAAGACACTCCACAACATTGCATGTATCTATAAATTGATCAAAAGTTCTTTATTAAATAAAAAGTTGTACTGCAGAGGTATAAGAGGAATAAAATACTTTGGGGAATGCTTTGCATTAATCCACATCACACCACTAAAATATTTTTATTCAAATACTTTTTTTTATTCATAATTTTTTTTTAAAAACTGACCATCTCCACAGTTATTCGTAGTAACAAGAACTCGACTTGGTGAGTGTTAAAATGTTTGTAAGCTTTTCAATTGCTTATTTTTTTCTATTGTTAGAGAAAATAAAGGTACTCTATTTGTATAGACATAGCAGAAACTGCCGTTTGTCATAGATCTTTGTAAATACAGCGTGAGTAGTATGCCAGTAGCTAAATATTATCATTCACTTACCATATCACCCACCACTCTTTGGGATGGAACTGAACTGAAATTAACAAGTAAAAACTTTGACAACCACATTTATAGAAACAGCAACAGAGGACTGTCAGTGCATGTAGTAGATTATAGTAAAGTATTGTACAGTGCATATCAATTTTATATTGCACATCTCCTGTTTGCTGTATGCTTTTTTTTTAAGCATTGGAAAATATAACCTAAGCTGTTAGCGTTTTAATGAAAAGATTTTGTGGGATTCTACTTTAAAATGTTTATCATATATCACAATTTCTCTCACTCTGTGATTGTCCTTTACCTATCTCATTTTCTCTTTGTATAAATATGATGAGAAATGCATCTACAGCCATATAAACCCAAAGCATTCGTTATGTGCTCGGTTTGTGTGTGTGTGTGTGTGTGTGTGTGTGTGTGAGAGAGAGAGAGAGAGAGAGAGAGAGCAGAGTGTGCTAGATGGCATTCTTCGACAGAGATAAATCCGTATTATGTCCACGATTGTAACAGTATCTCAGGTGACCTGCACACTGAATGACATGCAGTTGTCATGCAGTTGTCACCTGGACCTGTATTTACACTGATCGCCTTCTTCCTAACCCTGTGTTTCCAAAGCAGTGCATGTTTTCTCTCTGAGAGTGTAAGGTCTAGAAAACACTGTTAGGTCTAACTTCCCACCAGCAGAGTAAATAGCTTTTGGGAAAATTAGAAGAACATGTATATAAAAACCACCAATTTCAAGTCAACCATTCATTTCACAAAAACAGCACCTTGTATCACAACACACAACATTACAGCAGCAGCAAACGGAGAATAAAACCAGCTGACCCAGGTCTATTTTTACTCAGCCACCTAGGAGGACAGAAGGATGGATCTGAAGGGATTCTGTCTGACCTGATTAAACATACCAGCATCTCTCGTTCCGGTTTCTCCACTTCAAGGTGCCTTACAGATCCTGAGGCTTCTGGATAGTACACAGTTCACTCTGTCTCAGTCTAGAAGGAAGCTATTTTTGCAAGCTCATGTAGGACCAGCACCTTTTATTGTGAACAATAATAGTCTCACATCCAGTGAACATGAAAGAACTCGAAGGGAACGTTTTTGTACAATATAAGGATTAACAGCTAATAATGTTTTCAAATGTTTCCTGACTCACAGTGTATGTAGGCAGAACAGCAAACATCACAATGAATACTCAAAGGGAATACACCAGAGTGTAGTCCTGTAGGTAATCAATTACACAATTAAAATAAAATCCTTCAAATGATTTGCTCATGTTATCAAGTAGAAGTTGCTCAAGTATAGAAGTACACACATGTAAGTATAAAAGTCAAAGTATATGAAAATATCTCACCTCACTCACCACTGACAATTAGTGTACATTCTACCTGATAAAACCAAGGAACACTGAGAAAAATTAACTTAATATTAATCAGCAGCTCAAATGTTACTTAATAATAGCTCTGATGATACAAACTAGCGTGCGTGCTAATAGTGAGCTGATACAAACTGGCTAGATATACAAAACATAACTATTAAATATTTGTGGCAATAGATATTAGCTCACTTAGAGCTTCAAAAAAGACAAATATATAGAAATGTTTCTAGGTTTGTAGTACAGTTTTTGAAAATCAGTAGCTTTTTTCTGCCTCAGTACCTTCCTGTGACACTGTGCCTGCATACATTTGCACATACAGCCAATTGTGCAAGGACTTCAGAAACTGAAAGAAATAATAGTTAAAACAGCTATTAGAGCTTCGATCTGCTGAAAGCGCTCTGATATAAAATGTCATTTTCTGACTTCAAAATATATGTAGATGAAAATTTAAATGATAGATTAACCATTTATTTGAAATTGTTGTGAGTATAAAGTATAGTATTGTTTATCATGAAAGATAGTGAGTAAAAGTCAAAAGCATGAAGAAAAGACATGAGCCCATACCATCCATCCATCCATCTTCTATACCGCTTATTCTACAGGGTGACAGGGAACCTGGAGCCTATCCCAGGGGGCATGTGGCACAAGGGGGGGGACAGTCTGGATGGGGTGCCAATCCAACACAGGGCACACTCACACACACACATTCACACTACAGACACTTTGGCCATACCAGTCAGCCTACCATGCATGCGGGGGAGGAAACCGGAATACCAGGAGGAAACCCCCACAGCACATGCAAACACTGGACACACAGGACCGTGGCGAGACTCAAACCCCCAACCCTGGAGGTGTAAAGCGAACATGCCAATCCCTAAGCCACCATGCACCCAACCATACAATAAAGTTATTATAAAGTTAGTGTAAATTTAAAAGATGCGTTATAAAAGTAATTAGTGTTCATATGTTTTTTAACAAATAAATGAATATTATTCTTCTGTTTCTATCTCTAGCCATTACTTTTCTACTTTTCAGTAGTTTCTATATGAATATTATGCAGTATTCCAAACAACAAACACATAACTGGTTACACAAGCGTCCAGTTTTCATCTGGAAACAGTAAACCTATTTTATTTTATTCTTGGGAGTTAGAGTCTGTTTGGAACAAAACAATAAAAAAAAAAAAAAAAAAAAAACACACTTTGCGTATTGATTCCAGTGCTTACAAAATCAATTTGTTCCATCCTTAGTTCTTAGCTGTCTATACACCCTTACAATAGTTTCTGCTGTTTATCTTATTCACTGACATAAAGGGCAGGGTGGCAAGGTGAAAAACCGATGCAGGCCTCAAACATGCTGCAGATGTACAATTACCATTAACGTTCATTTTTAAAGTTTAGTGCTGTTGTTATCCATCATTTTTTTTAAAAAAATGATAGCCATCATTTCCAGTCACACAACAGCAGACTCTTAGGACTAGCTGTACTTCAGGAAATCTTCCTGCTTTATTGCTTCCGTATTGGCTTAGGCAGACAGGAAGGTTACTGTGCATTTGCCTGCCTGTGTATGTGCGTGAGCTGGAAAGAACCCAGAACATAGATGTATTGTGGGCGAAATAAGTATTGAACATATCAACATTTTTTTCAGTAAATATATTTCCAATGACGCTATTCACATGAAATTTTCACCAGACATCAGTATTAACTCAAGAAATCCGCAAATATAAAGAATTCACAACATTAAAATCCATAAATTATGTGTAATAAACAGGAATGACACAGAGAAAAAAAGTATTGATGCGCTCAATACTTCTTCATGCCACTGTATCTGTATTTAAGAGAAGTCTAATTCAGCTTCATTATATATATATATATATATATATATATATATATATATATATATATATATATATATATATATATATATATATATAAAATAAAGCTGAGTATATATATTGCTAACTTGGTGGCTTGCTTTTTCTACAGAGACTTTGTGTCTCTTTCTACCAAATTCTACCTACTTTTCAATTTTACACAAACCATAAAGTAGATTGAGCAGACACTGGCCAATAAAGAATAGCAGCCACAGTGTGCTGGATGATTTAACCATAATCTTGTTCTAATGCATTTCAACACCTAGTCTTTAGTGCACTTAGCTAATTTCCCCGTCTTTACAGAAGGAGATGCATAGAAAGGTTTTTATATTATGCGGGTTCCCTGCTGAAAAATCCAGCTTTGTCTGATTGCCAACTAGCTGCCAAAGCACAGGCCAAGCTGGACAGACTAATAGACCATGTTTGCCAGGTGGTAAGTTTCCACCTTTCCTTATTGCTTGACAATATTACTCAGTAAAATAACAAAAAACAATATATAGCTAATTTGGCTGGACTTTTCTTTTCAGCAATGTGAAGGATGGTAAATTAGCTTTTAAAGGGTCACACAGAAAATGAATGTGGATAGAGTCATTTCAGGTTTTGCGGGTAGGGCTGGTTGGAGAGAGAGAGAGAGAGAGAGAGAGATACATACGTACATGGTGGTGGGAGGGGGGTAAACGTAGCTTGCAGCTTTGAGGCCTCGAGGAGGTTTTTTTTTTTTTTTTCCTAGAGCTGCCTGAGAACCCACAGGCACATGGTGCAGAATGGGGTGTGTGTCTCTGTGTGTGTGTGAAAGAATGAGAGAGCACGAGAATACGAACGAATAGAAGGAGGGGTGGGAAAACGACAGCATAGACATGTTCTTACACACATTTAAGGAAAATTCGCCACGAGCCACATTTCAATCACCAAAGGCATGTTTTCGCGTCAGATTGCACAAAGTCGCACCATTCAGACTTTTTCAAAATGTTACGTCACCATTCTCTAACTCTGCAGATCCATGCGCTTTTCATGAGAGGACCCAAAACTTAAGTAGATGGAATGTTCCACTTTCCAGGCATTTATGGGGGAGGGGCAGTAATCCAGTGTACAATGTATGTAGTCATGATTGACAGAAACACCCCCAAACACATTTTCCCCTTCTCCTCGGCCTCACGCTGGGCCACAGGAACAGTTGAGGACTGGGTGTAGAAAAGGGGATTTCTGGAGAGGCTCTCCCTTTGGAAGAGAAGAGTATATAAGGGTCACACAGGCGAATAGGAGAGGGGCAGCTTTCATTCAAGTCTGACGGATAGTCTTTTTTACTTCTATTAATGATAAACACACTTTGTTGTTTGATCAACTGAAATATTTTTCGATTGGTTCATGAGCTTGTAAAAACGTTGTTGGCATTTTATTAGC
Source organism: Ictalurus punctatus (assembly GCF_001660625.3). Taxonomy (NCBI): domain Eukaryota; kingdom Metazoa; phylum Chordata; class Actinopteri; order Siluriformes; family Ictaluridae; genus Ictalurus; species Ictalurus punctatus. The sequence continues at coordinate 21,345,500 of NC_030422.2, forward strand.
AATATATTATGTATATTATTTACATGCAAATTACTTGTTCATTGATGAGTGAACTGTAAATATATATATATATATATATATATATATATATATATATATATATATATATATATATATATACACACACACACACACACACACATTTCCAAACACTGAATATTACGCAGGTCTTAATTCGTTCATTTTGATTTGTTAATATATGTGTGCATTTTTTATACGGTAGGCTACTGACGAAAAACAAAAATGAACCCAAAGACCTCCGGGAGCATTTATTCCCTGAACAGTACACACACACCATCTAGTGGCTCTGTCACAAACACTGGATTCAGCTCATTTAAAAAAAAAAAAAAAAAAAAAAAAAAAAAAAAAAAAAAAAAAAACAGCAGTAAAGATCTGTTCATATTTTCCTGTGTACATCCTGCTATTAAAATATTCAGCATAATGTTATCAGGTCAAAAGTATGAACATGATAATTAAACACGCAGGAGTGTGATCAAGTGTGTGTGCTCTCTGTTCATACACACACTGCTTAAAAAAAAACTGGATAAGAACCCGATTTCAAATCTGTTCAAATTTGTTCTTTAAAAAAAAAATCTTCCTTAAAAGTAGTTCATATCAATTAAGCAATCCAGAAAGCCTACTGCATCTAATAAACAAAAATGACTGTAGGGTATATAAAAATTACTGACGTAATGTAGCACCAAAAATCAACTTAGTAGTTGTGAATCCTTTTGCAATGAACAGCAATTACTAGTGATGCACCGAATGTTCGGCAACCGAAATTATTCGGCCGAAAATAGCAACAAAAAAAAAAAGAAAAAAAAAAAGAAGCATTTTCAGTGTTCGCCGGATAAGTGAAAATGCCGAATAAATTTGACCGAACAATGGCGTGTTTAATGACGCGACCAAATAGCCTAGCAACCGAAGTGAGATGCGCGAATGTCACGACGTTGATGAGGGGGCGCGCGCATGCGCGAGCTACGTGCACGACGCACGTGCTCTTCGGATGGTTACTTTTTTGTTTCTGTTCCGGAGTATTCTGTAAGGGGGTAGAGTACGGAAGCAGGTAAAGACGTATTTATTTAAGGGCAGGCAGACAAATCCAAATCGTAACCTAAAAAACGTAGTCAAGACAGGCAAAGGGACTAAATGAACTAATCTATAGTTTAAACTAACTAAATCTATCCACATAAAATATTTTTATTTTACTAATTTATTTATTTAAAGTTATATTGTGCCTTGTTGGTAGCCTATGCCTTATAAATAAATAAATTAGTAAAATAAAAATAATCTGATGTGGTCATCTTTGAGCCCCCCTTGAATAGCCTATAACTGACTGCTGAAAGAATGGAACACTCTGTAGCCTACAACAAAAAAGTGCATTAAAAAGTGCATTGACAACAGTGCAAAAAAAAATGGTTCTATTCAGTTCGATACGGCTGATTATATTGGGGATATATACCGCTCGTGTCCCTGTACACCTCGCAGAGTATTATAATAGCTATAGTATAGTTAGATACGTTGTTAATGTTATGTTCCTTGACAGATTTAGTTAGTTTAAACTATAGATTAGTTCATTTAGTCCGTTTGCCTGTCTTGACTACGTTTTTTGGATTACGATTTGGATTTGTCTGCCTGCCCTTAAATAAATACGTCTTTACCTGCTTCCGTACTGTTCTCCCTTACGTCTCGCGTCGTGACAGAATACTCCGGAACAGAAACAAAAAAGTAAACATCCGAAGAGCACGTACGTCGTGCACGTAGCTCGCGCATGCGCGCGCCCCCTCATCAACGTCGTGACATTCGCGCGTCTCACTCTGGTTGCTAGGCTATTTGGTCGTGTCATCACACACGTCATTGTTCGGTCAAATTTATTCGGCATTTTCACTTATATATTTCGGTTGCCGAACATTCGGTGCATCCCTAATTAGAAGAGGTCTTAGAACCTTAACAGAGAACAAAACTATTCATGGTCCCATGTTTCAATACCAATTTAATCAGAAAGTGAAGCCTTTACGAACTGTATTATGAAGTTTTTTGCACACACACGCAACACAATTCTGAAAAAGTTGGGACAGTATGGAAAATGGTCATAAAACAAAGAGGAGTGAATTGTAAATGTACTTTGACTCAGGGGCGTAGCCATAATTTGAGGGGGGGGGGGGGGGGGTTGGGGGTGTTGCAGAATGTCAGGGGTATTCTTTTTTTTTCTGACCTTTGTCTAATTGATAGGTTTTGTCTCTTCTTGCTCTTAATTGGCTTAATATGCAATTTAAGAAACTACTTGCATGTTACATTGTATATTTCACTGTATTGTTTAAATATTGCATATTGTGTGTTTAGTGTACATTGTATTGAATATATATAGCACACAGTATATAAAATATTCTTTTATATTCACACACTAATTTATTCTCTATTCTACAGTCCACAGTACAGAAAATAAATAAGTCACTCAAATCACACTGCTGCAAAGAGACTGAAATTGATCTAAACTAACAAACGTGTCACTGTAAGTAGACCTTATTAGTACAATAACATGTAGCCTATATCAACAGTAAAAGAAATCATTATATAACATGCAACACTGCCTGATCCAGACATACTGTATGCATTCCATGCAAATCCAAATTCAACATTAACAATTCACCATCTTATTCTAATATGTAGGACTCAGATAACACACCTGTAATAAAAATAAAACACGTTACAAAAGAGTTTAAAAACTGCGGGTAGGCTGATATTACCAGCAAATCTCGCTAATTATTCATCAGTGGAAATAGGCAGCCTTTAAAAAGAATTATGTAGCAAATGATTCATCATTGTGAAACATGAAAAGGCCTACCACATGCCAAAAGAACTTACACTGCTCGACTTAGAGCTCATCGAGACCTCTGATCATTCAGCGCGGGTAGGAGCCTGGGCAGGACACGTGACATGTGTGACAAATTGTCATGGCAACGTCAGGTCACGTAAAGACTTATAGACACGTACATGTAGTCTACAGAAATCAAAGATACACAAATTGCCCATGGCTAGTGAAAAAGTGCGGGGGACGAATTTGAGTTTTATTCAAAGTCCGGGGCATTCCACGCCCCTACTTTGACTTGTATTTAAACAAAAAACGTATAAAGACAAGGTATTTTATGTTTTACCTAATCAACTGCATAGTTTTTTTTGAAGGTAAACGTTTATTTTGAAATTGATGCATGCAACACTTTCCAAAAAAAGTTGGGACAGGGATAATGTAGGACTATTAGCGATGTGACAAGCTGAAATAAGAAGGTGATGTGAAACAGGTGAGACAATCGTCTAATCGTAGTATATAAGGAGCCTCCAAAAATAGGCCTAGTCCTTAAAGAGCAAGGATGGGTCGAGGCTCGCCAATCTGGCAACAAATGCGTCAGTGACTAATCCAACACTTTGAGAACAACATTCCCCACAGAGAAATCAGTAGGATTTTGGGCATTTCACCTTCTACACGTGCACAATATAATTAAAAGATTCAATGAATTCAGTCAAATCTCTGTGCGTAAAGGGCAAGGCACGGAAATCACTTTTGAATGCGCGTTGATCTCCGATCCCTCAGACGTCACTGTCTTAAAAACCGTCATGAGTCTGTAATGGAGATCCTGACATGAGCCCGGGATTACTTTGGTAAAGCTTTCAGTCAACACCATTTGCCAACACCCAAGTTAAGGCTTTACTATGCAAAGCAGAAGCCATATATCAACACTGTCCAGAAGCACCTCTGACTTCTCTGGGCTCGTTGTCATCTGAGATGGACAGTAGCACAGTGGAATCGTGTTTTGTGGTCCGACGAGTCAACATTTCAAATAGTTTTTGGACAAAACAGCCGTCGTGTTCTCCGAGCCAAAGAGGAAAAGGACCATCCAAGCTGTTATCAGCGTCAGGTCCAAAAGCCAGCGTCTGTCATGGTATGGGGGTGTGTCAGCGCCCATGGCATGGGTCACTTGCACATCTGTGAGGGCGCCATTAATGCAGAAACATATGTACACTTTTTGGAGTAACATATGCTGTCATGCAAAGCAGGACAACGCCAAACCACATTCTGCCCAGATTACAAGCGCATGGTTGTGTAAGCAGAGAGTGCGGGTGCGAGCATGGCCTGCCTGCAGTCCTGACCTGTCAACGATTGAGAATGTGTGGTGCATTATGAAGCGCAAGATAATGCAACAAAGGCCACATACAGTTGTGCAGATGAAGAAATGCATAATGGATGAATGGGGGAAAATTCTGCTTGCTAAACTTAACCAACTTGTGTCTTCAGTTCCTAAACGCTTAATAAGTGTTATTAAAAGAATAGGTGATGTTATACAGTGGTAAACAGTCGACTGTCCCAGCTTTTTGGAGTGTGTTGCAGTCATCAGATTTTAAATGAGTGTATATATAAAAATATATATATATATATTTTATTTCTAATATATAATTTAATTTTATATATATATATATATATATATATATATATATATATATATATATATATAATATTATATATAATATATTTTTTTCTAATGATGTGTTTTCAACAGACATGCAACTATACCCTTCCCTATGGGTTTAGTATGTATAAATGTATAAATAAATAAATTTGGAAATAAATACATGCAGACATACATTTATTTATTTATTTATTTATTTATTTATTTATTTATTTAGTATTTCTGCAGGTTTGGTCCTCCATACTTATATACCCTTTTGTACAGACCTTTATTTGTATAGTTAGGCACTACCCTTTTAAAGTTTACAGGCTTATAATTAATTTTTATTACATACTCAGCTTATATATTGTTTGTCCTTCCTGCTTAGAGGAAATTCCCTGGGTTTTTTTCATGGTCTGAACTGCACCCTTAGCATTACATGAATAGTTGCCTAGTCTCTTTACTGAAAAGATGTCGCTCTCTTTGAGTCCCTTGGCACATATGTTAATATTCTCAATAGGTTTAAAGAGAACTGCAGACACAGGTGAGGTCAAATTTAGTAAGGAGTTGATACTTGTACCCCTTATTGTAGAATTTGCCTAATTTATTTGTGTTATAGAGAAATGTGCTATGGTTAAATCAGTCTGTGAGCTAGTGCAGCATTACCAGTAACATGGCCCTTGTATTGGTACTGAAATAATGATATTGAATCCTTTGTGTGGCTGCTGTCATTTATATATTACCTACGGTGTATACAGTCAGTCCTAACATGCACACTGCTAACGTGGTTAGAGCTTGTTTAAGGGCTCATACTTCTTGAGACTGAGTAAAAGTAAACAGAATTTAATGCATATCTATTTGGGGAAATCCTTTAGACATGGGAGAATGTAAATACACTGAAGGGCTTTTCATTCCAAATGGAAAAATCAGTGCTATTTGTAGACACAAATTTAGCAGCAGAGCTTTCTGAATAGGTGACATCAGTCCCGACAGCTTAAGACTGGTACCAGCTGGATGAATAAACGTAAAGGGAATTATGTTCCACTGTAGGATTTTTTCCCTTTCTTTATGCACATTATGCTCCTGGCTGATAATACAGGGGTAAATCTTACATTTAAAAACTCTTTACATCATATGGGCCCATATGCTTCACGCTGCTGTTTTGAAGAATATACTGAGCTAGTTGAAACTATTCAATGAATTCTCATTCTTTGTAAGATTAATTTAAAAGCACTTAATGCTGACATTCAGTTCAAGAATTAAGATTAGCATTAATTAAAAGCTCCTCTGGCACTGGCAACATTATTTTTTATAGAATATCTTTTAAAAAGCTCACTGATTGATGTTCGATTAAAAAAAAAATCCATTAGCAGAGAAGCAAACATTACAAAATGATGTTTGTTAAGATTTCACTGATACCGGCGTCAGAATTAAATTCTTGGACCCAAGCTGCTGTTACCCTTTTAGTACCCAGCTCAGGAAAACATCACACAAACACAGAGTTCAGTGAAAACTATTTAGTTGAATATTGATATAAGCAGAGTATATATACTGAAAGGAGGAAGAGTTAGATCATTGCTTGACTTAACTAGGAACAGAGAGCTTATTACATCAGAACAAGGACTGGGACTTCTGTGTTCTCAGATAAAATGTACAGGTATGATGTACTCAGATAAGATGTTCATCAGAAGGGAGCAAACAGAGAGAATAGACAGAGCATGTGATGTGGAACTTATCAGTGTTACTAAATGTTCTTTGCTTAAATCAATTTGACAGTTTTATGGCAAGTGTATTTAAAACCAAAGATCCTGAGTCTGTTTCAAAACAGTACATTGACATACAGTGCTGTGAAACAGTATTTGCCACCATCCTGATTTCTTCTGTTTTGTGTATAACTCGTACTTTAAAACAAAAATCTAAATTAAAACAAAATCTAAGATAAAAACAAAGGCAATCTGAGTAAACACAAAATACAATTTTCAAATGATAATGTTTATTGTAGTAAAAACGTTATCCAATACCAACTGGACCTGTGTGAAAATGCATTTGCCCCCATAGAAATTGCCCAATTCTATGAAACTGCATTCATAATGGCGTTCAGCTGGACTAGACACAACCAGACCTGATTACCTCAAACTCTGTTCAATCAAATCAACACTTAAATAGAACTTTTTCAACAGCATGAAGTTGGTTAAAAGGTCTTGCCTAGTAACACGCTATGCAAAAACTGAAAGAAATTCCAGAAATTATGAAGAAGAAGGTGATTAAAATACATCAGTCTGGGAAGGGTTACAAAGCTATTTCAAAGGCTCTGGGACCCCAAACAACCAGAGTGAGAGCCATTATCTCCAAATGGAAAAACTCAGCACAGTAGTGAACCTTCCCAGAAGTGGCCGACCTTCCATAATTCCTCCAAGAGCACAGCAACTACTCATCCAGCAAGTCACAAAAGACCCAACAACAAGACCCACAACATCAAAGGACCTACAGACCTCTCTTGCATCAATAAAGGTCACTGTTCATGACTCCACTATCAGAAAGACACTAGGCAAAAATTACAAGAGTGGAAGTGGTGAGGTGAAAACCACTGCTAACCCAGAAGAACATTAAGTCTCGTCTGAATTTTGCCAAAACACACCTTGATGATCCTCAAAACTTTTGGGAGAATGTTCTGTGGGTTGATGAGTCGAAAGTGGAACTGTTTGGAAGACAGGGGTCCTGGTACATCTGGCGTAAACCAAACACTGAATTCCACAAAAAGAACATCATACCTATGGTCAAGCATGGTGGTGGAAGTGTGATGGTGTGGGAATTCTTTGCTGCTTCAGGGCCTTGGCAATTTGCAATAATTGAGGGAAACATGAAGTGTGCTCTCTACCAGAAAATCCTAAAGGAGAATGTTCGGTCTTCAGTCCGTAAGTTTAAACTCATGTGCAACTGGATTATGCAGCAAGACAATGAGCCAAAGCATAGGAGTAAGTCCTAGTCCTAGAAGTAAGTGAAAGACTGATCTCCAGTTATTGGAAGCATTTGGTTGCAGTTATTGCTGCTAAAGTTGGCGCAACCAGATTAGAATTTCAAGTGGGCAATTAGTTTTTCACATTGGTGATAGGTGTTTGATAACTTTTATTGCTTAAATTAAAAATAAATAAATAAAAACGGTGTTATGTGTTTACTCGGGTTGTCTTAATTTTATGTTGTATTTCGTTTTAAGATCTATTTAGTATGAGATATACACAAAAACAGAAGAAATGAGGATGGGCAAATACTTTTTCACAGCACTGTATGCTACTTTTTAATCAGCATGATCTCAGTTAGATGCTAATAAAATTCTACAAATAAGGGACAGAGCTTCTCATGTTAACTTTAGATTTTCAGTTGGCTTTGGTCTAGGACCAGATCATATAAGCCTTCTAGACTTAACTGTATTTAGATAAAATACTGCATAAACCTTTTTTTTTTTTTTTTTTTTTTTTAGATGTGTGGATGAATCGAATGGCTACTACTTCAGCATCACTAATGTGACTGTGGGTTGATTCAAGTTTAAGCTGCCTTTTAAATACAATGGATATAAAAAGTCTACATACCCTTGTTAAAATGGTAGATTTTTGTGAAGTAAAAGAATGTCACTAAGGTAAATCATGTCAGATCTTTTCTCACCTTTAATGTGCAAAGTATACAAATAAAGTGAAAAACAATCAGCAGCTTTTATAGGGGAATAAAAGGCAAATAAAAAAACTTATAGTAACCTTGTTACATAAGTGTGCACAGCCCTGAAATAATATTTTGTTGAATCACCTTTTGATTGTATTACACCACTGTCTTTCTGGGTAAGAGTCTATGGCACATCTTGACTTGGCAATATTTTTCCACTTTTTCTTGAACAAACATTCTACATTTGTCAAATTGTAAGGGCATCTCCTGTGCACAGCCTGCATAGGTCACCCCACAGATTTTTAGCTGGATTCAGGTCTGGGCTATGGCTGGGTCATTCAAAAACTTTGATCTTTTTTTGGTTATGCTATTTCTTTGTTGATTTGGATGTACACTTTGGGTGTTATGCTGAAAGGTTAAATTCATTTTCATTTTCAAACACCTGAAGGTTTTGCACTAAAATCAACTGGTATTTGTAACTATTCATGATTCCATCCACCTTAATGAAAGCCCCAGTTCTGCCTGAAGAAAAGCAGCCCTAAAGCTTGATGCTGCCACCATCATGCTTCATCATGGGTAAGGTGTTCTTTTGGGGATGTGGGGTTTTGTGTGCCAAATATACCTTTTGGTATTATGGAATTATTATACCTTTTGGAATTGTTCTCATCAGACCATAACACATTTTGCCACATGGTTTGGGATGATTTAGCTTTGGCTTGGATGTTTTTTTTTTGTGAGAAAGGGCTTCTAGCCCAGACATGTGAAGAATACGAGAAATTACCCCATGAAAAGACTTGTCAGATATTCCTGCAGCTACTTTAATGTTGCTTTTGGCAGCCACCCTGGTAAGATTTTGTCTTGTCCTTTTATACATTTTGGAGGGACCTCCTGTTCTTGGTAATGTCACTTCTCCATTTTCTCCACTTGTTTATGATGGCCTTCACAGTGTTCCCTGGTACAGCTAATACTTTGTAAATTTGAAATTTGTAACTTTTTATTTTTCTCTAAAATTTTTCTGATTGTTTTCTTAATTTTATATGGTGTGATTTCACATTGAGGGTGGAAGAAGTTCTGACATGATTTATCTTGGTTTCATTTTTTTTTCATCACAAAAACCTGCCATTTTAACAGGGGTGTGTAGACTTTTTACAGTGGTGCTTGAAAGTTTCTGAACCTTTTTAGAATTTCCTATATTTCTGCATAAATATGATCTAAAAAAAAATCATCAGATTTTCATACAAGTCCCAAAAGTAGGCAAAGAGAACTCGATTAAACAAATGAGACAAGAATATTATACTATTATATTTATTTAGGAAAATGATCCAATATTATAATTCACCTTCAAATTAATTGCTAATCCTAAAGGTTCATATACTTTTGCCACTCACAGATATGTAATATTGGATCATTTTCCTCAAAATATAAATGACCAAGTGTAATATTTTTGTCTCTTTTGTTTAATTGGGTTCTCTTGATGCTTTAACTTATATTTATGCAGATATATAAAGAATTGTAAAAGTTTCACAAACTTTCAAGCACCACTGTATATCCACTGTACCTATACCACTACAAATACTTTTTGTTTACTACCTGAAATACCTTGTTTTGTATGGAAACTTTAATGTAACCTGACCAACAATGTATTTTTCATATAAAATGGGGAAAAAAATAGTAAAATGTATCTTCCAAGTATATTGTCAATATACATATCTTCAATGTATATTACCTGTGATTAATTTTAACTGGGACACAAACATGGCAAGCTGTTCTTTCCCACAACAATCTCAATGCAATTTTTTAAGGTTGAGAATTTTTTTTATTAAAAATACAAGAAAACATCTTTTTTTTAAAAAACAAACAAACAAACAAAAAAAACAATAGAAAACTTATTATAATACCATAATATATACAGATGACTGCATACAGCATACAGCCAATTCACAAGTTAACACTAATTAGAATGAATGTTTTGTTATAAGTTACTTGACATTTGAGTCAGACGGCAAGACAAAAACACACCTGCAGTCCTATATACATATAGCTATAACAGATACCTTCTTTTCACAGTATGAACACATTTAATACATAAAACATTCAACACGAGGCAGTTCAAGTCAAGTGAAAAACGTGATGCTCCCTGATACCAACACTTTGCTTTATTTACATCTGCTTTTGGCTGTTTCCCTTCTCTCATTGAACCTTGCTGGGGAAAGAGTGCAAGATTTTCAGGTGGCTCTGAAAGGAATGATCCATGCACCAACACTTCACTGGTCTGCATCCGACAGGTCACGTTCATCAGTCCAGGTTCTTTATATCATGTAGCAATGCATCAGGGCCAGATCCCTCATATCAGAGTCAGTAATACAGCCTGGGGAAACACAAACATACACACAATGAGTGCTTGTTTAGTCTGAAGTTTTTAGGAAGTTCTCAAGTTCAAGTTCAAGTGGCTTTATTGTCATTTCAATCATATACAGTGAAACGAAAAAACGTTCCTCCAGAACTATGGTGCTACATAAAACAGCACACTAACCACATGAGAGACACAGAACTAATGCAATGAATTCAGAGTTATGATCATTTAAGACATTGGTTCTCAACTCTGGTCCTGGAAAACTTGAAGTGGGTGTGTTAGAACAGGGAAAACATTACAATGTGCAGAACAGGGCGAAGGGTTGGGAACCTGTGGGTTAAGATTAGGTTCAAGGTCCTACCACTACACTAAGTCACGCCTATGAAACTCAACGCAATCAGGAATGTAACGTGAAACTCAGTTCACCATGAGGAAAGAGGTCATTGGATCAAACTCCACTCACCTCGCCGACTCGGTCCTTTCATTTTCTTGTACAGACGAATAATTGACCTCCACAGTCGTCCTCTTTGCGTCCTGGGTAAATGATCTTCTTTAGACTGGCCGGTTGTGTCAGTCCTGGACTCTTCGTCATCCTCCCCGTCGCTCGCGCTGTCCTCGAGGACACCTTCCGCCTTCAGCCGATTCAAAATGTCCTCGTCCACTGGGAGGTTGTCTCTCAGTTTCTCATCGTTCAGAGGAGTGGTGTGTCGGCAGAAGGCGCAGATTATCCGAGGTCCGGATTGAGGGTCTTCGCTTCGGCACGCAGTGAGCGTCAATAAGCAGCTTTCACAAAAGCTGTGTTTACAGTCCAGCTGTCGAGGACAGCGACGGCCAGTGTCGAAAAGCCGGTAACATATCCCGCACTCGAGCTCGGACAGCATCGCGTCGTCTGACTGAACTAATGGAGAAACCGAGGGATTGGACAAATCTGAAGGGGGAATGCCGCCGGAGTGGAGTTTTATAGGCGGCTCCAAACAAAAGCAACGTGCATGTGTGGGTGGAAACGCTGTACAACGTCTGAGAAAGGGAAAAAAACGTACACTAGCAACCCCAGCATAAACATTGCTAAACACGGTGACGTCACAGATCCCGGAGTTTCGATGCCTTGTGATGAAGCACGTTTGAAATGGACGAAAGCTTTGACTAGTCTAATAAATAAAAAAGCTACTCTGTCCGGATGTATCCGGTTCTGTAGCATTTCTGGAGTCCAGATTGGCCAAACAGAATCCAAATTTACCAGATTAAAATTTACATTTAAAATAAAAATTATCGGAATATTCACACTTATTTGAGTCCTTGCCACCTTGGATAAGTAGTAGGCTACAGTGCTGTGAAAAAGTATTTGCCCCATCCTGATTTCTTCTGGATTTGTGTATATCTCATATTAAATAGTTTTAGATCTTCAAACGAAATACAACATAAAACTAAGGCAACCTGAGTAAACACACGATACAGTTTTTATTTATTATTATTATTACTGAAGCAAAGAAATTATGCAACACCTATCACCAACGTGGAAAAACGAATTCCCCCCTTAAAATCTGGTTGTGCCACCTTTAGCAGCAATAACTGCAACTAAACGCTTCCCATAACTGGAGATCAGTCTTTCAATTTCTTCTAGGACTAGGATTTACTCCTGTGCTTTGGATCATTGTCTTGATGCATAATCCAGCTGCACTTGAGTTTCAGTATACAGATTGTAGACCGAGCATTCTCCTTTAGGATTTTCTGGCAGACAGCACACTTCATGTTTCCCTCAATTAAAGTTGCCCAGGCCCTGAAGCAGCAAAGCATCCCCACACCATCACACTACCACCACCATGCTTGACCGTAGATATGATGTTCTTTCTGTGGAATTCTGTGTTTGGTTTACACCAGATGTAACGGGACCCCTGACTTCCAAACAGTTCCATTTTCGACTCATCAATCCACAGAACATTCTCCCAAAAGGATTATCAAGATGATCATCAAGATCACTGAGGATCATCAAGGTGTGGATGCCGTTTTTGCCCAGTGTCTTTCTGATAGTGGAATCATGAAAAGTGACCTTTACTGATGCAAGAGAGGCCTGTAGTTCCTTTGATGTTGTCCTTGGATCTTTTGGGACTTCCTGGATGAGTTGTTGCTATACTCTTGGAGGAATTATGGAAGGTCGGCCACTTCTGGGAAGGTTCACTGCTGTGCCGAGTTTTTCATTTGGAGATAATGGCTCTCACTCTGGTTGTTTGGGGTCCCAGAGCCTTTGAAATAGCTTTGCAACCCTTCCCAGACTGATGTATTTTAATCACCTTCTTCTTCATAATTTCTGGAATTTCTTTCAGTTTTTGCATAGCGTGTTACTGGGCAAGACCTTTTAACCAACTTCATGCTGTTGAAAAAGTTCTATTTAAGTGTTGATTTGGTTGAACAGAGTTTGAGGTAATCAGGTCTGGTTGTGTCTAGTCCAGCTGAACGCCATTATGAATGCAGTTTCATAGAATTGGGCAATTTCTATGGGGGCAAATGCATTTTCACACAGGTCCAGTTGGTATTGGATAACGTTTTTACTACAATAAACATTATCATTTAAAAATTGTATTTTGTGTTTACTCAGATTGCCATTGTTAACCCTTTCTTTTTCAATCACTTTCTTCCTCATCATTTTCTTTCAATTTTGGCATAGTGTGTTACTGAGTAAGACCTTTTAACTAACTTCATGCTGTTGAAAAAGCTCTATTTGAGTGTTGATTTAATTGAACAGGGTTTGCATTAAACAGGCCTGGTTGTATCTAGTCCAGCTGAATGCCATTATGAATGCAGTTTCATAGAATTGGGGAATTAGTAACTATGGGGGCAAATACATTTTTACACAGGCCCAGATGGTATTGGATAACGTTTTTGCTTCAATAAATAACATTATTATTTAAAAACTGTATTTTGTGTATACTCAGATTGCCTTTGTTTTTATCTTAGATTTTGTTTTAATTTCTAAAACAATTTAGTATGAGTATGAAGAAATCAGAATGGGGCAAATACTTTTTCACAGCACTGTATTGTCTACATCTTCAGCTTTTTAAAAATAACGTTTTGTCTCACTAGAGGCTTCTGAACACGTCTGGGTACTTTTAGGTCAAAATAAACTCAGTGATCATTATCAATACTATACTATCGATATATACCAGATAATGACAATGAGTCTTTATTGGTCACATATAAATTACAGCTCCGTGAAATTCTTTTCTTCTTTGCATATCCAAGCATGTTAGGCGGTTGGGGTCAGAGCGCAGAGTCAGCCATGATGTGAAACCTCGATGAGGTCATATCTCTACAGTTGTATTTAGCCATAAAAAGGATTGCCACACAAGCACGTTGTATGTTTAGTTGTATTTAGGCCAAACCTGAACCAGATTCCAAATGCCATAGTTTAACATGTGGGTGCTTATATTTGGGCTCAGCTGCCTGTTACATACCTAAACTCAGCTTTATTTGGCTCAGAAATATCTGCTATCCATGTGGACACTCTACAATTTTATTGCTTTATTCACCGGCAGATTCAGCTGTGAATTTAACTATGTGTGTATGCGTATTAGATCACACAATATAGCTAGTTAAATCATAGATGTGCATTAAAAAGAAATATCAATGAAATGCTCAAACAACAGTGCTATGATGTCTTGTGCCTTCACTGATTCCAGATCAAGTATCCTTTGTAAGTTCCCTTTATAATTAATCACAATCACAGTTCTTTTTTTATTACAGGAATTTGTTCATGGCACGAATATGATATTAGCTATTGTTTACTTGCTTCTTACTGTAAATCATCAGGAAACGGGTTGCTGCTTACACATGTCCTAACACTTCAAATAAAAACCCTGTAGCAAAATAATATCTCTTTACCCCATGCTGACTTCCCCTAATTTATTTGTCTTCCCCTCCCACACATGTGGGTATGACTTCAACAGTCATTTCTGGATCTAACTGGCTGGGCTTTTACAGTCCTTTTGGCACTCCAGACAGCCTTTGTCTGAAATATGTATGACCTCATTCTTCAGGAATCAAAAGTGAAAAAAAAATAGTCTATTGATATAAAGTGTGCATTCAGGGCTTTTTAAAGACACAGAGCTTCTCTGCATTAATTTATATTAAAATTGAGAATATTTTAATGTATCACAAAAGATTAATTTAAATACATTTTTTGCTGTATAAATATATACTACCGAATTCCAGATAGTTTTCAATGACTTGTAAAATACCGCAAGCCACAATCTGTTAATGTGTTGAACATGTTAGTACTGGTTCTTAGAAGTGGAAGCACTTGAGATCTAAAGTGCCTGCTTTAACTTGGTCAGCTCTCACTCCTGATCTGTAAAAAAGTGAGAAAAAGGCAAAAACAAAAATATTAATCAACTGAACTTGAGTCATCAAGGGCCAAAAGTGCAATATCCACCCACAATCTTCCCATCACAGTAAAATGAACTATGATCACTTGGCAGCTGAAATGCCAACCAACCTTGTGGAACGCATACATGAATTCATTAACTGTTGTTATAATGAGTACCCAAACACATCTTTTCCTGTTTGAGCAATGCTTTTTTAAAATATAGAATTTCCTGGATAAAGCAAAATAAACTATATATTAGGCATATGAATAGATATGCCATATTCCATGTAGAATAGAAATTGAAATCACACTCATGTCAAATAATGATGAGAACAGTATATTAACCAGAGGAGATGAAATGAGGCATTAAAAATCATCACTGCTCCCGCTCCTAGAAACCAAACTATCTCTAGGTAATAAATGTCAGGGAAACTCACCCCCTTGGTAGGGCACAAGGCATGGGATCAAGGGAATTAAAAAGAAGGAGAGAGAGTGTGAGCTAAACATATTCCAAAACATACATGTGCTCATAAAAGCATGAGACTTGACAGAGGTGACACTGAAGGCCGTGTATATCTTTTCTTTTACGCTGACGTGTAAAAATGGAAGTGCTGTTCAAATGCAAGAAGAGACAAAAGGCTTCACTGGAGAAGTAGGACCAGTAATTCTTTGAAAAGGTAAATTTAGTCTCTTTCTCAAAATAAAATGTGATCACCTGGCATTAGTTCTTCTTATCAACTGACGTACTTATATTTATTTTGTTTTTTATAACTCCACAAAGTACCCCTGCTATCTCTTCTCTCTGCCTCTTCCTGAACACGTTTACTGTAACTATTATTCCTAAAAACAATTGTAGCAGAAGCTGTCCTACTGTCAATTTATATATTTGTGTTCTAATAACAAGAGGGAAAATACATGTTTTTATAGATTTTAAACAAATTTGTTGACTGTAATTGTGTATAGATTCACACCTGGGAAACTGCTGTTAAATACAATCGCAAGCTTTACCAGATGCGCTGACTCTATAGGGACATGTACTGCCAGGTAGCTCTCCCTTTGAGCAATGGTTGCTCTGGCAGTGCCAGTGTGAATTTAGGTTTAGGATTATCAGTCTAAAACAGAAACAGACAACATGCAACAACTAACAGTACTCCAGAGATTTAATCTATGGTTGTGTAATGTTTTCAGTCAGTACCTGTCCTAATATAGCCATATATCTATTTACAGTGAGCAGTCATCTTCTCAACACACATGTACTACTAACTAAGACGCCACAATTTCTACTTTTTCCACACAATAGCTTTCATTATAGACTGCAGTGTCAGGTATTTTCAACAGCAGGAAATAAGGGAAGGATAGCTTGTGGTTAGAATTATGAAATGCATTGTAATCTTGTTAGATCCAGTCAGCACAAGCCATGGCCAATTCTTATGAGGAAACTGTTCCCAAAATGCTTGTTTTGCATGATTAAATAAATTTCTGGAAACCGTGTAATAGTTTGAATTTAGTCCACATTTAATGATTATTTTTCCTTGAGAATATAAAGCCATGCATTTTGAACTTTTCACAACTATGAGGATTTTTTTTTTACTCAATTATATGAGTAAATTACTTTTCATATTAAACTAGTAACAAGCCTATTCTTTATGGATCTGTCTAAAAGACAGGGTCCCTTTCAGGCTCCCAGATCACACAAAAGAGCTCATTCTCAGAAGGCCCATCTACAGTCTACGTCCATGTCAGTGGCTCCAGTTCCAGTTACAACATCTGCCAAGGAGGAAATCTCTGCCAGTGGGGACTCCCCAGAGGTGGAATGCCCCGTGTGCTACCAGGAATATGATCAAGAGTGCAAGCTCCCACGTATGCTGGAATGCCTACATGTCTTCTGCACGGAATGTCTTCATAATATCCAACTGTCCCCTCTCCACCCACCTGATCCCAACAGCCCTCCTTCCATCTCCTGTCCCTTGTGCCGCCACACCACCCCACTAGAAGGTGGTGATGCACACTCCCTCCCATGCAACTCCCGTATCCTTGCCCAGCTACCTTCTGTAGCTTTTCGCCTGCCTGTGTCAGTCTCCACCCGGCTGACTACTGTCACTCAGAGGGTGATCCTATCTCTGGAGTCACGGGATGCTCGGTTTATTATTTTACCCACAGTCAGCCTACGGGTGGAGCAAATGGCTGAGGGTTCAAGCACACCTGGGTCCATAGCAACTACAGTAGAGGGGTTGAGGAGGAGAAAGAACCTGATGTGTATCCAGTTGTTGGTTATAATATTCTGGATGCTTTTTGTCCTGGCCTGCGTGGTTGGCGTACTGTTTGGCCCTAATTTGTTCCGCAACTGAAAGACAGAAAAAAAAACATTGTATAAAAGAATTCATCTATCATATGTAATTTAATGCAAAATTAGAAAAATAATTCAGATAAACATGTGAAACCTCAAAATCTAATGTATAGTATTTTGTGTGTGTGTGTGTGTGTGTGTGTGTGTGTGTGTGTGTGTGTGCGTGTGTTTTAAACATATTTATGTTTGGGCCTTCACATTTGTAGCCTTGATTCTATTGCCAAACTCTCTGAATCCATATACTGTGTAGAGACTGTCAAAATATCAAAATGAACTGGAAAATCAATGTTTAGTGAACTCCATAATCATGTTCCCAGTCTGCATTGCTAAGTTTTGTCTTTATAAACTGCTGGGATTCAGACCATACTTACACATATTTAAATGACTTCCAGACTGATAACCTGAATTGTCATTTTAGATATGGAATTGAAATTAATTTATCCATGCGCAATTGACTATTGTAGTAACGCACAGTACTAAGGGAGATAAATAAACGTTACATGGTGCCCTCTAGTGGATATTATAGAAACAGTCACTTGGGACTAATTGTTCTAGCTTCATTTAGTGAAACAACCTGTTGTAGGATATTACTTAGAACCTTTAAAGGTTCCCCAACTGAAGAATATTTTTCTGGTTTTACATTTAACCCTTTTTTTCTGAGAGTGCACCGAATGATGCAGTGCTGCACAGCTAAGGGGTAACTAACATATTTACTATAGCTCAGTGTTCATTAGTCCTAAAAGGAACTAGTAGTCCATAACCTCAAAACCATGTTTAACTTGTGAAGGGCTAGATAATGAACCGTTTCATTTCTGTGTTGTGTCCCGATCAGGACTGATTGTTTCTAAATGTATATAATAGAACCAATGCCGTTTTAAATGTAGATAATTAAGGAATTGAAATAACCTAAATTTGTCTCAACATGTAATGAAGTATTTTAATTATACGTAATCTAGTCTATTGTTATCAAATGCATATTAAAACTGGTGCCACATGGTCCTTTGCTTATTTTATTTGGAAGTAATTACTTTTTAAAAATTTAATTTTGGAGCTTCAGTTGCTCCAAAACTTTATCAATGCCAATGCAGAACTTGGTTAATCCCACTGCCCTTATCTCTGTGTGGACCTGTGTCTAGATTTTAGGACAATGAATTGCAAGGACATGCTGGGCTGGCACCTAATTATGAGATAGGAAAAAGTTGCATTTGCATAATATGTGATTTGTCCCCTGGTGCTTAATGTATGCCAAGTCGAGTTTGACAATCAAATAGCGAACATGAATAAAAATTCTAGGTTTCTGTCATGACAGGATTCGTGAAGATAAGTAAAAATCTGAAATTACTGTTCAGCTTAAATGTAGTCATCGATGTAATCGCATCTTTAATATCTGTATGCCATGTTGATATTTCTGTAAAGCTGCTTTGAGACAATGTCTATTGTAAAAAGCACTATACAAATAAATTGAAAAATTAATGTCATTACTGTGTTGGTGTTATGTTCCTAATACTGAAGTGGTCAAAACAGCTGCAACATAGCAATAATGATAAGTCAAAATGAGTTAGATTTGACTGAAATTGGCATGAATTGTTCAGGAAGAACAGATCTCTCAGTGATGCGCTAGGATAAGTTTGAATGGCATTTAGGGTGACAGAGTGACTGGTGCCACCATACTCATCCTTGTGGCCACATCTATAATCATGACTGAATCGCTATGAAATTATATTACAGTAAGTAAACTAAAACACATCTACACTCAAACAATTAATTTTTGCCTCTTGCTCAGTTTAATTAATTAGAATGAAGTAAAGTAACACGATTTTTGAACATTTTCTCACAATTTGATTTTATTGTGTTCAATCCACCTAATATATTTAGAACTGGAGTTTACTTAATTCATTTGTGTTAAAATTACATGAATCATTTTTGTGGACATAACTAACTGGGCAGTGGCTCTGTAGTTCCCAGCATGCTTTACAAGGGACTGCATTAGGAGAGTAAATTTAGGGCTTAAGTGTTTTTCAGTAAAGGGAAAGACATGTTAGTGTTAAACGTACAGGTATGTTGGACATTTGAAGGCATTTCCGTAATGATTTTGAATTTTGTGGTTATCATTGTACTGAAGGGTGGCGCTTGTGTTTAGGCTGTGGTCACTCAGTGATTTATGCTAATATCAGTACTGACAACAGTCTTTTCTTATTTGTTCATTATATACATTGTGAATAATGTGAATGAAACTGCTTATTTAAACATAAGAAAATTAATTAAACCTCAGTCAATTAATAAAAAAATACGTTGGACCAACATAAGAAAATTTATTTTGACAAATGTAATAAACTTAATTAAACATACTAGAGTAAATTAATTTGACTGTAACCAACTAAATTGTGTTGACCCAACTAAACTGATTTCTTTTGAATGAACTAAATTAAATTGTGTGTAAAAACTTTCTTCAATTAAATTAAGTAAGAGTAATTAATTCATTTTTTGAGTGATATGATTGAAGACAACGAGATGAGAAATCGGTTAATTTATTGATTAATTTGTAGGCTATTAGCTATTATGAGATAGTGATTAGTTAATGTAAATATTACAATTTCTGTTATTTATGGCAAACTTATTTGGGCAGGGTAAGGTAAGTTTTTTGTTGTTGTTTTTGTACAGATGAATTCATTAGCCACAATCTACAGAGGATACCACTCTAGACCAAATGTCTAGACCAAATTTTGCATTTGTAAAAAAACATAGAAGAGCAACCAGAAAAAAGGAATTGTTGGAGAAATTTTATGAGGAAATTACTTCTAGCATGTGGTATATAGAGCCTTCCCTCACCTGGAACATTATAGGCTTGTTGATAGATGAATAACTTATGGCTTGAGTTTGAATTTGCCAAAATAATTAAATACTAAATTGACTAAAAGAAAAAGAAAAAGTAACAATTTATCTGAAATAACCTTTCCTTTTTCTCAACCTTAATTTAAAATAAAAGAAATGAATACAATTAATGCAAGTTAGGTTTTACAGATGTTTGTTCGGTAGCATAAGGATTATAAAAGGTCAAAAGTGTATATTAAGATATGAATACTGAAACAATAAAAATATTCCTGAATGTTATGTAAGTGTGGATGTTTATTGCACTTAACTGGTGTTGTTTTATTCCATTATATTTTTCACCATTTCAGCAATGTTTTGTGTTTGTTTCTCCATTTCTGTCTTTTTTTACAGGTAATAATGAATACACATCTTCTCATTCCCCTCTCAAAGTCAGTATTTCATGTTAAAGGTCTTGTGAAAGCTGTTTTCCTGATCCGACTGACACCTGGCTTCACTGCTTTCAGCAAATTGCATGGGAGTTTCAACCTGTTTAACCTTTCCATGCCTTAATAAGACTTACCAAAGCAAATATATGTGCAACTTTTTAAAGTAATTGGCATCTCAGTAAGGCACATTTAAACAAACTGAGGGTATGTCAACAGGATTGCAAACTTGCTTATGAAGATAAATGAAAGTCTAATATGCAGACCTTGCTGTAATGGATTTTCACTAGGAAAACACCATTTAATAAACACACACACATTAATATGTATGTGTACATTATATATATATATATATATATATATATATATATATATATGTGTGTGTGTGTGTGTGTGTGTGTGTGTGTGTGTGTGTGTACATACATATATATATATATATATATATATATATATATATATATATATATATATATATATATATGCATATGCATACACACACACACACATATACACATACTACAGCGTATTGGGACATTGGGAATGTCCGGTCTAGGTTGGGAATCAGGAGCCGGTCGGGAGCGCGCGTGCATTTGGAGCTGCGTTACGTCACGCGCCGCGTTGGCCTGCGCGGAGAGGAGAAGCGGTGAAGCGCCAGTTCCCCCTCCACTGGTGTTGTTGGAGAAAAGTTGTTGCGGTGGGTAGCTGGCCTGGGCTGCCCGAGTGAAAGTAGGCGTCTCTTCTTATTCTCGTTTTTAAACAGACCGGGATGCGTGTTCGAGTTTAAAGAACCTACGGCGGCAGGGATTTAGGACGGAAACTTCTTTTTTTGTTGTTGTTGTTCGTTGTTAAAGCTTTGGCCGAAGAAGTGTTGCTCGGTAGACTGCGGCTCGGGTCGCCCCCTCCTCCTCCACCTCTTGTTAGCTAGCTAGCGTTAGCCGGTTAGCTCCCTCTGCCATACTTCTGAGGAACAAGAGGGGGGAAAAAGTTGCTGGAGAAATGGCAGAAACCAAAATAATTTATCACATCGACGAAGAGGAGACGCCGTATTTGGTGAAGATTCCCATAGCGGCGGAAAAAATCACTCTGCTGGATTTCAAACAAGTCCTGAACAAACCAAACTACAAATTCTTCTTTAAGTCTATGGACCAGGACTTTGGGTGAGTGTGTGTGTGTGTGTGTGTGTGTGTGTGTGTAACTGTGTAACCGTGCGGAGGATGGACACGAGCTCGCCAAGCCTAACGCTACAAACTGACCAGAAGGAAAAAAAAAACCAAAACCCTTTATGCTGCTTTTCTTCCTGTCCTTAATTAGAAATCGAGTGCAGGAATTGTTACCATGATAGAGATACAGGAAACACTGACAGATTAACAGCAGCGAGGAGACCGAGCTTTTATAGTGCATTGTTTCAAGGTAGCAGAGTATCCGTGCAGAAAACTTCTCCAACTCCTCTTTCCACGACAAAGTATGTGCATTTGAGTAGTGGGTATAACAATAATTATTATTAACAATTTAACCACACAACTGCATTTGGAAAGATGTAGGCTTGGTGAAATCACAGTTTGATTAGATTTAGGTTGGGTTAGTAGGTAGGTTATTTGTCCTGTTTGTTTGGTTTAAATGTCAGAAGGACCATAGTAACCTATACAACCTAAACGATACTGTGTGTGTGTGTGTGTGTGTGTGTGTGTGT